>NW_026849145.1:0-88598 GCF_030867785.1 Colletotrichum acutatum
TGCTAAACTGTAAACAGGTGTGTACCCACCCCCGCGATGGCATGCTTAACCTTGACAGACAAGGACCTCGTCGGAGCTCTTCCGCGTCCAATTGTAAGGGGCGGGCAAATCTTTACCCAGATACACTCTGGCCACTCGGCACATCATGGCAGTTATTCGCTGTCTGTTCTCATACCTAGAGCAATGGGGTTACCGACCTGTATCTCCTTTCCAAGACCTCAAACTGATGCCGCAAAATACAACATGCCCTACCATATGTTGAGTGAATACCATTGATCTCACATCTAAGCTAAGCTCAGGACTCAAGCTTCCGATTTTGCGATACACTTTTTTCTGTTTCTCTTGCATGCCATTAAACGACCAATTCCTGCACAATGTCTCCATTGTTTGGCGGCCATTGCGAAGTGTATCAAATACATAGATGGGCTGATTTTCGTGCCCGTAATGTTGCACTGCCTCAAGAAACTTCAAGAGACAAGACCGAGTTTAGAATAACCGCCGATGGCCAAGGGCTGTGTCTGCAGTGTTCTTTGCAACAGGTGTTAATCTAGTTGACAACAGGCCACATCGGATATCTCCGTGAGAGAAAAATTCCTGCTTTACGATTTCTCTTCGGTGCCCATGTAACCCCCCAGGCCACAATGCCATCATATGAATGAAGAGCAGCTTTGAGCACGGATAGGAAAGTATGATCTCTTTACACTCTAAGATGTGCTAGTCAAAGCACACAACGTTCTGTCAATGCCGAGACTGTTGCTTGGAGACTCTGTCCGCCTGACATGTGTCATGCCCCGGAGACGCGACGCTTTTCGGGCTGATCTACACGGGTCCGACTTGCCAATTCTGATTTCGCCGATCTTTGGCAGGGGAGACCATCGGTCCTTTCCCGCGCGGCTGTGTGCAAAAGGCCGGCTAATTCATTGCACATGGCTGACTTCGTAAAGACTGCGTTCTAGCCATTTTCTGGGCTCTACGATCGAATACCTTACAGTCTTACTGAATTTGATGGGAAAGTTGGACCCAGCTGCTATTGCCTTTGCAGTATTGGCCACAGATAACAATGTGCTGATCTCATGGGCTGAAAATCCTGTAAAAGAGAGTTCGGCGGTCTATAGCAAGTATCTGCTCGAGTCTACGGAATTATTCCCGATTGTCTGTTGAGATATTAAAGTACTGGGTCCACATAAAGTTACACTGGGCATTCCCTGAGAAGACGATTCTTCTATTATCGAAGTCCTATCTTCGAGGCTGTTCGGTCGATGTTGACTTCCGTGCATGTGTTCTTCGTGTACTTAGTCAAATCAAGACGACGTATGTTTCGAGAAGGAAGGAGAGTAGCAAGTATCTATTGATCTGTACTACTTTATGTGCGTGGCCCAGGTAGACTTTCCCCGAGTCGAATTGCAATGAATTCATTTTCTCCTACCAGACGTATTATACGTCCTCGTCGTCTTGTGCGCTACTACTGACTGGCTGGTTTCACTCCCAATCGGTTTTCTGAGAACTGATGTAAACCCCGGTATTTAGTTAAGAGTTGAAAGCTTCTTCCAAACTTGTAAAGTAGGTCTAACCGAAAAATGTCGGGGAGTTTCTGACTACTTACACTTCGGAACAGGTTTTACGACAAATGCTTTGCAAAAACCAGGCTTGCGTCATCATGTTACACATCCAATGCCGCAGGCCCTATTGGGACTATCACTAAAGCTAGGAAAGCAACCAACATGCATCACAACAACCCTGGTTCACGGAACGGTTTGGCTAGATACGTATTCATAGTCTTGCAAGGCAAGTGAAAAGCCGAGTATTGCTTTGTACTGCCACGAAGTTAGAATTGCCTCTTCCGGCTCTATTTCCGACATTGTTCTTTGCACAATCGACTGTCCCTTGCAGCCAGCCCCTAGATCATGCTGGAAAGACACGGTTTTTGCGAGGCCTTGACCGATCAGCGGAAGGAGCGAGCCAAGAGCTGCAAGTATCCACCGAGTGTCTCGAATCGCCAGTCACCGGCGTCCGCGGAACGTCCCCTCTTCTAGGCGGGTAGCTCTCCCGCTCTCAGGAGGCACACGTACTACGAAATGACCCCGGGCCGCCAATATATACGGGCGATTCCTATCAATACCTCCAATAACCTAAAACGTACAAGTCTTCCCCCTCAATTTCCCGCCTTCCAGTCAGATCGATGGCGCCATCACCAGAGCCGCGCCCCTCTACTGGTGCGTCAGAGAGCCCCGACGACAATAGCGGCGGCAGCGGCAGCACTAGACGGTTCTACTGGGAATGTCAGCGCCGGGGCTTGGTCTGCGATTCGAAACGTCCTGTTTGCTCCAGGTGTAAGCTTAGCGGCATAGTGTGCCCTGGGTATGAGAACGTGAAGCCTTTGACCTGGGTGGCCCCTAATCAGGTCACGACGCGGACATGGAGGGGCGGACGAAAACCGAAAACTGACAAAATCGACATCGCCAAGAAGGGTTCGAAAGGTAGCGGAAAGAAAAAGGCGATACAGAAGATTCCAGAAGAAGAAGATCGTCGGGTACAGCTCATTCATGTATTCCCCGGACAAGAGCTCCGGACGGAAACATGCGACATTGCTGATGCCTCAGTTTATTGTTCGTCAGACTTCCAAGCCGTACTCCGGAACCATGCTATTCCGATGGATCTACGGAGTACCTGGATATGCCGAAAGATTTGCGCTGACAAACACCTCGATACCCATAGGGAACGAACAGGTTTACCCATACTTCTACGAGAACCAGCTCACTAAGAGCCCCTGGGTTGTACCAATTTCCCATATCCACGCTATGAAACCATACCGACGACATGGCCTAGTCACTATGGCAATCGAGCACCGGATGTCACGCCTATCGCCTGCAAGGAATGACGCTTACGCGATTGAGGTCAGAGCTAGGGCCTATCAGCATCGTCTTACAGCGATCCAGGCTTTAAACAAGGAGATCGAAAATGAGAGTACGCGATGCTCCGATGCAACTCTAGCTGGCGTAATCGTCATCCTCTTCAGTGATGTAAGGGAGCAAATGCTGTCACACCCATGACCAACCTGACACTGATGGCATATAGCTTATGGGGAGTGCAACAGAGCCTAATTGGCGTGTGTCCACTTGGGTGGGTTTGCTGCGTTGATTGCTTTGCGTGGTGGTTGAGATGCGTTCTGTCAAAAGTCGCCGCATCTCAAGTCTCTCGTGTTGTTCTGTAAAGTGTGAGTGCCTCCTGTGCAATATGTCTTCAAGGCCACATGGCTTAGGAAAGATCAGCCGTGCTTCGGCGTGGTAATCATGGCATACGTCACCTGCTACTAACTCTACCCTGTCATCTAGCATCGAGAATCTCGCCAATACAACTAGCCCCGCCCACGATCAAGTGTCGCCAGTGGCAAACTTCAAGATACGAAATGTAGTGAGGGACGTATTCTCGATTGGTTATTATCCCCAGCTTCCATGTCCAGTCGACTTACTCATCGACATCATCCACATCAACCGCCTTCGCTTCCAAGCAACGTGCAGTCAACCTGGAGGACCTCTCACCTCGATCAGGATGGAAGCAGAGCGTCTCCTAGACAAGATTTTGGACTATTCACCTGAAGTCTGGTCTGGTAGCACGGAGCCTTTAGCAGATGGACATCTCTTAATGGCCAAGACCTATCGGTCAGCCGTGGCACTGTTTGGTGTTTCTTCTCTACAAAGCGTGAAGGTCATTCCTTTCTCGAAGGATTGGATGACCGTCAAGGAAACCCATCGTGACAGGCTGTTCTCTTTTCTCAAAGCCTCGCTTGCCTCTCCAGCATTGAAGATCTGCACCACATGGCCAATGATTGTAGCCGGGTTCGAGGCCAAGAGTGGAAACCTGTCCATGCGGAGCTTCGTTCTAGGGCGTATGAAAGAAGACAGTCAGAGGATGGGAATCTATCTTCCAGTCGCGGCTAAAGAGGTCCTAGAGAGATTTTATGCCTCTGTAGGAAACACCTGGGACGATTGTTTCGACAGTCCTCATGCATTGTTCACGTAGGATGAAGGCAATAAGTAAACCGACCAAACATGCATAGATCGTGAGTCCTTAGCGAAAGGTCAAGTGATGGCCCTTGGCTCCTGTGACTGAAATTGATGATGTCGTGAAAGGCTTCACCGAAAACGCGCCCGAGTCATATTTTTTTCGGCACCTCGGAAGCAGTGCAAACTCTATTCTGGCTTTAGGTGGTAGTTGGGAAGTTGGGAGCAGCTCATCTTAAGGCAAAATCAGACATTTAGCGGCTCTTTAGTAGCCGGGGGAGCCGCACCAGGAGTGGAGCGTAGTTGAAATAATCGCTGAAAACTAAATTGGCGGCTATATCCGAACCGGAGACTATTTCGACAAACTTAAGTACTTACTCAGAGCGCTCAGTCAGCGAATAGCACGAACGGCGTTCTTGGCGAGGGAAAACAGAGTGAGGCGACCAAGGGACTTAAACATACCTTCGTTATGAGGCCCATAGGCAATTTCAGCCAACCCTCTCATGGCATCATGATTGACTTGCTATAACGGAGGCCTGACAGTTGCCTTTCATTCCTGGGCAAACCCAAATACAGTGATGTCGAAAAACCAAAGTGACGAAGTATGGAAGCACTCAAAGAAAGTTACGCCATAGTGGCCCTAAGCCCATTCTTATTGTTTGCTGGTAAATGAAGGCTTAAGCTGGCTGAGAGGATGCACGGATGCGGCCGGGGAACAATTATATACGAATACTCTTGAGTTCCCGAGCATTAACAGTCTGCGTCATCTGAGTGAGATTTCAAAGATTTGCCATTGAACATCGAACCCAGACCAGCATGCAGTACTCCATGATCAACGTTCAAAAGTTGGCCCTTTGGGGCGCATTCAGCCTGATTGCTGTTAAGGCTCAAACCGATGACCTTCTCCCTGGTGATGACAGCGAAGCTGTCTGGAAACCAATGGGAACAGTTGATCCCTGGTATTTACCCGCTGATGTAGTCGACGGTGGCGACAAAGATGGCTCTGGTAAGTCTTATCACCAGTTCACCACCTAGGCCAAACTTCAAAGCTTTGTCCTGGAGCTAACCTTTCTCCAAGTCCTCCAAAAGGCCACTGGTAACCGTATCCGTTGTGGTGTTGTTGGCTACGATAAAGAAGACAATATCTGGATGATTCCTGCCAACGGCAACTTCGATCAGGTCGGCTACATTTTGCCTCGTGGTGGATATGATTCACGGTCCGACAAGTCTATCGCAGACTGCGTACTGCGAGAGTCAAAGGAAGAAGGTGGTCTTATTATCGATATCAACTCGTTGATTCCACTCGGACTCAGCAACGGCGGAGCAGTATACTGGTACAAAGGCAATGTTACTGAAACAGTCGAGCCGACCGAACCCCGACCCAGACCACCAAAGGGCTTCACAGTCGACGATACGCGCGCGGAGCTGTTGAAGCCTCCGGGAAAGCCGGCAAAGAAGGCAGATATGCGCCAAGCGTTCCACAATTCGGCTACAGCAGATGAATCTACCAGATATGAGCTCACCTTCACGGCAAAGGAGGGCAGCGCAACTGGCGGCTCAGACTACTCCGTGAAGGATCTTGGACGTTGGAAGGCGATCTACACCGATGGCTTCACAAACGGCGAACAAGCTATTATGAAGGTCCTGTGCGATATTTACGGATACAAAATTGTTGCCAATGAAGCGTGGGCAAGCCAGGTTCCCCTCGGGCTCAGTCTTAGCTCGGTTATTACACAGCTTTGGACAGCCACAACATTGGATATCAACGAGGTTACCTCCATCAAGTTCTCCGAGATCGTCGACCCGGCGACCCAAACCGCGATTAGCAACGCACGCACTGAGCTCGGAGAGAGTGCCGGAGGCTTCACTACGACTAACGACCTCGGCGAGACGAAGGGCTGGAATACGTTGATGGCTAGTCCATACGGAGTGGTGGCTTCAGAGGTCGCCAAGGCGGTTGGCAAGGGAATCGCCGGAATCTCTGTGGCTGATGGCAACCCTTCGGAGATGCTGTTCACATTCGAGCAATAGCGGGAAGCTTTGGGAAACTAGGCTTCAGATGTAGTTTAGTATTCTGCACCACAAAGACGTGTTGGCCCTGGGCTGCGGGTGACAAATAACCTGCGAGCTAATGCAGACGTAAAGTAATTAACCCCATAATAACATCACCGCTGCTATTCTTACAAGTAGACCGATCCATTGCGCTTTCTCACTGAGAAATTTTGAGTATATTACTTGGAGAATCCACTGGAAGAAGTAGCTGAAACCAGTATTGTGGTGGTGAGGTTGCCATAGGTAGGGTCACGATGAAAGGGGTGATAAGGATACCTCGGTATAAGACAATACGGCGAGAAATTAAGGATAAGTGGTGGATCATTTTAGCAGTAGGCTCACCGAATGAATGGATTTGACCACTGCTAAGGTGTCAAGCTGTCCCAAGGTATTCCGATCTGGGTCTATCGGAGCTATCCCAACTTGCTTTCCAGTCATCTTAACAGCCTTTACGTCAGGTTACAGAGGTGAACATGAGAGAGGAATGAGTGCAGGAAACGCCACGATGTTCTCATTTGTCTAGAAAGTGAAAGAATCATGGCTGAGGCCTGGCTACCTCCCAGCACGTAAGGCCGCGTTTCGTGACCGGAAGCTGCTTGCATCATGTGGCACTTACGCTTCATGCGTACCTAAGATCCTGCCTAGATTACTCTTTCAGGGAATGACTTGGAAAGAAATTGTTGGCCACTGAATACAACAATTGTCCATAACCGAAAGAAGGCCAAGTGTGTGGCGCACCATGTTGGCAATAATTAGTATCACAGCCCCCCCATGGAGCCAAGAAAAGAGTACGGGCAGGCCAAGTAGACGATTTTAAATTCTCAGTCATGATGGAGTCTTTGTGATTGCCTCGCTGTGGAGCAAAGAGGATAGAGTATGTGAAAATGATATTGGCAGTCGTATTTTCGTGCTGTTGTTGCCTATCACATCGTAGATGGTGGTCCTTCCACACCTAGAATTCCATGTTTGTTGAAGATTGAGTGCCTTCCAAGCTTTTCACTCTTTTCGATTGTGACGCACCCTAACTCAATTACATCTCCCTCTTTCCTGGGCTTCCTGCCTTGCTCTTTACACACACTTTGGTGGTCTTTCCGGCCTTCGGGCATGTCTGTGTTGTGGTGAGGGGAGGTTTCTTTTTTTCTACTTTTTTTTATACCTCCCCGGGTGGTTTTTTTGCGTTTGTGCTTGTTTCCTGGCGCCTTCGGGCTGTATTGGTGGGCGTGGGGTGCTCTTTTTGAGCTGTTTATGTTTTTGCTGTATGCCTTCGCGGTGGTCTGCGTGCGGCCGGCCTGTCGGCCAAAAGGCCAGGAAATAATGAGAACTTTACTTTTTGATTGCACTGACTTGAATTGTCTTGAATTCTCGGTCGTGGAGTCTGAAGAACCTCTGGCCTGAACTGCTAGTCTTATCATTTACACTGCCGAAGTCGCCTTCTCGCGGCATGCGCAGTCCACAAACCGCTATACCCGTAAGATGCTTATCTACCGACGGAGTGTCAAGATGCCTGTTTCAAGGTGCTCAAAGTAGTTTTCAAGTTTGAAAACGATCGGGGCTCAATCTACTTTTTGACACCTTGGCAGCCTGAGTAAAAGGTCACTTGAAAGTTAAGCGATAAGCCTTTTTCCGAAGACCCTGATAGTTTGACGAAACGAATACAGGTGACGAGTCACATGAGCCCTGATAGGCGCCGTCTGAACTCACATTAACCTTATGTATTTGGGTATTTATGGTCAACATATCCCCAACAGCTTGTGGCTATTCCTAGTACTGCAGCTTGCACACTGAAGAGCCGTCTCGCCTTGACGGATTTACCTATCCATTCACCGGTTCACAAACGGAACATGGCTTTGAGTGTACTCGTAGCGGCAATGTCTCATCTCATTCGGTCTAATAGATCGTACAGAGAGATTGCAGCTCGACGGAAAGAAAATTGTCTAGAAACAAACCCTTTCCATGAGGCTCAAGCAGAATCGCAAAACTCGTCTTCAGCTCCACACACAACAGCCAACGCATGTGAAGAGTCACTACAAGCATTGGACTCGAACGCCAAAGTTGCGCAGTCTATTGATGGGCTGAAAAAAGACCCGGCCCAACCTCCAGTCTTGAGCCGCTTTCTTCGATGGATGAAAGCTTTGCCGAGTCACCCCAAGAAGAAGAAGTCGGACTTAGGACCATGTCTCGATCACGCACTGCCACTCAATCTGCATCTGGCCATCGCCAAACACCTCACTATGGCCGAACGCGTGGCCTTGGCATTGACGAGCAAACGAATGCTGGCAATCATGTCAAACGAGCAGTTTTGGCTAAATCGGGGGTCTAGTGAACGTCTGGATCTGTTGAAGCTACTAGAGAGGGACGCCATCAACACACGCAGGGAGATTCTTTGTTTGCCCTGTCAGATTTTCCATGATCCCGTCTCATCGGTTCCACCAGTCGACCACGACTCAAGCTGGGCGCCGACCGAATCAGATCGCCCCTGCATCAAAGCAGTCTCAGAGGACCATCACCAGAGATTGTCGTCTCCCTACCTTCCACACGATTTTCATTTCAATATGATCAAGGCCTTCCTGCATTCGAAACGCCATAAAACGGGCTTCTTTGAATCAATACTACTAGAAAAGTCTACTATTTGGGGTTACTGCTATAAAAGAGAGGAAGCCAACGTCCAACAAGGCTTTGAATGTAGGGTGTCAAGCGAAGGGGATTTGCTGGTGAAGACGACCACGAGACTCTTTGCGTGCCGCGACCCAAACCAGACGAAGGATAAAATTCAATTCGCCGTTAGAATTCTCAAACGAGCCGAGCTTACAACATGCTGCAAACATGTTGACTGGATAGAAACATACCCCTTCATATTCGACTACGATGGACTCCTTACCGATGAAAGCAAACTTCACGCATACCGCGCTTCGAAAGGGTACGGATACGACCCGGCGAAGAAAATTCGCGACATTTGGGACCCAGCCGTCATGCCGCGATATGGACCAAAAAACCACATACCGATCATGCACTGCGAGTCTTGTTATACGAACTACGAGTACGAATGGAAGGACACCAAGGACGGAAGTCGCATCGTTTTTCTCATCTCGTACAAAAATCTAGGAAGGGGTGTGGATACGAATGATCCCAAGTGGTCGTCGCATTTCGACGACCATATCCCTGATGCAAAAGCCGAGCCTCGCAACTCCCACTACGACGGGTTCACTCGGTGGCCTCACTACGCTTGGCAGGAGACAGCTGATGAGGCACCGTGGGACCCAGATTATTAGGTTCCTTCCATGTACCTTACCTAGTTACCATGCTGGGTTATTGGGGGCTCAATAGAGGCCAGAGGCGACCTTACGCTAGCAAGCTACTCACCACATGTCAATCCATTAAGCGATTGCTTGTCATCATACCGCTCTACTAAGGACATTGAGGTTCGGGTCGGAGGAAACGCAATCGGAGCCGACAGGAGTTCGGAAGTCCAGCTAGACGTGGGGTGAAGGTACTAGGAAACGCTGTCTACTGGAGTTCTGAGAATGTATTGGCGCTTTAGGTTGAATTAGTGATTTCTCAGTTGAGAGACCACTGAACAAATGTCCCACCAAATCCGAGCATGAGATTGATGATGTCAAGACTTCCCTGATCATCCCAAGTTGACCCCTGTGACAGTTGGATGTGGCTGAAAATAAGATGTGGCGTCAGCGGATTTCAAAGCACGCGATAACCCCCCGCATGCACGCGATAGCGAAACAGTTATCAATTAGTAAGAGCCAGAGAGCCGCGACTCACCTTCATCAACATTAACGACACAATCACGGACACCAACCGCAGAACCAGGTAGTGTCACCATCTTCGCGTTGGAACCATGGCAGCACAAAAAGACTTGGAAAGCCAGCCGCAGCAGTCGGATGAGCGGACCCCGCTCCTGGGGACATCCGCCGAGGCCGGATCAAGCCAGCAGCCGGTAGAGCATCAGAACGACGATAACGGAGCCAACGAAGGCATTCAGAATCCGGAGCAGGTGCCCCTCATCACGGGTCAGGATGGAGAGGAAAAGAAAGAGAGGACGACTAGCTGGTGGTTATGGCGGGCGTTCTGGGCAGTTCTCGCTATCTTCGTCCTGGCTGTCTTTATCAAAGGCTGGATTGATGCCAAAGACACCAACGTGAGTCGGTTGGACGATGGGTCAAGTAAATCAACAACTGACTCATTACCACTTTAGTTTGATCTAAAAGCAGCTCTTATGAGAGCTCTAGGCGGTGGCCTGAGCGGCGCCGCGGCTATGGTCCTGCAAGTTTTGACACTCATGGTAAGGACATCAGCGAGATAGGCGGAAGTCGATGCTTCGTTACCAGGGAGCAGGGACTATACTAATTGCAGACTATCACTAGCCCATCCGAACTATCATGAACTACCAGTATCGCTTTGGATCTGGCTTCAGGGTGGCAACCCGCACTCTCTATGAAGATGGAGGAGTGCGCAGGTACTACCAGGGAATTGGAGCCGCACTGATCCAGGGTATGTAGCGCATGCACCTTTCTTCATGACATCAATATGTCAGAGTCGTGCTCACACACCGGTGAACAGGACCGGTCTCCCGCTTCGGCGACACTGCCGCTAACGCAGGTATCCTTGCCCTCCTCGAGTCGAATTCGTTTTTGAATCAGCTCCCTACCCTCATCAAGACCATCTTTGCTTCTCTTTGGTAAGCTTTTCAAGACCTTCGTTCTATTCGCTCAATCGCAAAGTCATCATTCGAACGTATGCTGATATAGTGTGACTTTGAAGTGCTGCTGCCTTCCGCATGATCTTGACTCCCATCGATACCTTGAAGACGACGTTGCAGGCCCAGGGAGCCAAGGGTACCGCTATTTTGAGACAGCGCGTCAAGACAAATGGCATCGGTAGCTTGTGGTGGGGAGCTTTTGCGACTGCCGCCGCCACATTTGTCGGCCACTACCCTTGGTTTGGAACTGTCAGTCCAAGGCTTTTCCCACCATGCAGATGCAAGTCAAGACTAACGATCAATGCCAGTACAACTACCTTTCTGCCAACATTCCTGAACCGGACAAGAGTGACATCTTTGTGTGGCTTTTGCGTCTCGCTTTCATTGGATTCTGCGCCTCCATCATCTCTGATTCTGTTTCCAACTCGTTGAGAGTGGTAAAAACCTACAGACAAGTCAACGACACGCAAATTTCATACTGTACGTCAACGCTTCTCCTGATGAATCTTATCAAACTTTCTCTACGTGCTTGTTTTACTTACTAAAACCTTTCCAAAATTGCAGCTCAAGCCGCAAAGATTGTTATACAAAGAGAAGGCTTCCTCGGCTTCCTCGGACGTGGTCTTAAGACCCGAATCTTGGCCAACGGTCTTCAGGGGGTATTGTTCTCTATCCTTTGGAAATTATTCCTCGATCTGTGAGCCACACGCCGACTGCCCCATTGCATCACAGTTCTAACTTTGAACAGCTGGGAAAAGAAGACACACTCTTGATGTTCATCGTTAAACCTTGCTGGACAGCCCTGAATAAGGGAGGAATTTGAGAGACATCTAGCTCTCTGCGAGCAATCATTATAGAGAAGGAACGAATAATGCCCTGAAGAGGCAATATAGATGGGCATTGCCATAATTTGAGTATGAGAGTTGTATTTACATGGAGTCTGAAGTGTTCATTGACGTTGGTGCGGAGCTCATTCGATATTTCCTGCCTCAGAAGTCAGCCGCTTCTTGCTATCCGGCAGTCCGGCCAGTAGATTCAACCCCAATAGCGCGAGCTGGCACAAATGGGGCCTCTGGTGTAGCAAAAGGCGAAAAAGAGAATATCTCTCGCGAAAACTGCTCCAATCTGCTCCAATCAAGTACCTCGCATGGTATCTCGGTGAATGATGCTGGTGCCCGCCCTAAGAAAGTTCAACCAGTCCATAGTCTAATGCATCAACCCCTCCCTCAACTTTGTGTTAACCATGAAGTGGTAATAAGTTGTCAGATGGAGAGACAGATGTGAGTGGCGCTTGATACCGCAAAGAAACCCACCCTAGAGCCAAGACATATGTATGGTTGACCTGGGACTATGACTGAACCGACGGGCCCGAAGGGCCTGATTTATACCCGAGAATCTGGTTGAAATTGTAATGCACGGCAAGGGTGATCGACAATCTCCTAGTCCTTGAAAATATCTTGGACTTCTGAACGCCTTCGGAAGCACGTTTCGGCAAGTATGTGCACCTATTTACTTTGGAAATCCAGCCCATGCATGACTTGTGTCACAGTGAGGAAAGTGCGGATGAAATTTTCGTTCATTCCTGTCGTATCGCAAGTACTTAGTCCGTCACTTGGGCTTGCGTCCTTCGACAAAGATGATTCCATTGGTCGTCGTTCTCGAAAGAGCTTGACCCGCTTATGCGGAAAGTGATGGCAATCAGGATATTTACCTTGCTCGAGCCTTGATTGGAAGGTACGTAATCATTAGTCCCCGACTTGTAGCTTGGTGGCACATACAGCCGGGATATAGGGCGAGCTACTTGGCCCATAACTTTTGTGGTCAACTGGAAGTTTGAGCACTGCGAACTAAATCACAAGCTGTGGTCCATTGATTCTAGAGATGCCATATCCTTGCTAGTCGCTTTGTCTGCATGCTATGAGGCGCCTCTAGGCTGGCTCCAGTGTAACCCAGGCCGGCTCCGATGTGCAAACAAGGTTGGGGGTGCCTCAAGGGAGACATCAGGCAGCTTGTTCGGATTCTGTTCCGGAGACTAAGGTGATCAACTGGAGCTGAGAAGCTCGTCTTCAATTAGATACAGTGGCTTTTCATTCTCGGACGTCCCGCTCAGAGGCGCAAGATAAAGTAAGTCGAACTGAAGACGGATCTGGTTCGTGATCTTTTGTGCCTGTCATGTTTGAATCTTTTTTCGAGAACGAGAAATGCCAATTCCATCCTCTCAAGCAAAAAAGCGTTGTCAATACAGAAACTAATGTGTAAGGCCTCGTATTGACGTGGTCTTCACTCTTTTGAGGTGGACAAGGGTAGGAAAATGACGCTGATAAGGCACAATTACGACAGAGGCCAACTTATGTGGCAAGCCCTCGCGGGATGTCCAATCCTTAGGAAGATCACGACAGTTGACACTTCTCGTATGGAATCCAAAGTGGCTTCAAGACATCGTTGAGAATCAAAGACACTAAGAAAGTCCACGAACCAATGGGGCAATCCCGCTGTCAAACCCCGGCTATGAACGTTGAGGTTCCACATCTACGGACTTCCCCAGTCCCCGCTCCGAATTCGGGCATTACAGTGACAGCGATTTGGACCAGCTAGACCTTTGGTCCCCCTTGCAGTTGCTTCCTTCTGCCTCATTCCTGTCAAGTACCCTCTCGAGTCCGAGTCGCTGCCTGACGCGTGCGCCGACGCGGGAGACTTCCGCGACCAGTCTGTTCGTCCCGTCTCGCGATCTCGCGAGTTCGATGTCATCCGATGTGTCCAACGACTAGCACGCGAGCTGACATTTGATGTAGCCAGTCGTTGATTTCCTCACACAACCCAAAGAACAATTCAGGAGGGCTCGCCCCCACAGGTTAAGAAGTATCTTTCGGCGATCTTTGCCCCGCGGGCAGAGAGGGCGCCACGACTGCATGTCAGCACGGCACTGAGAGTGCCGCCTAGTTTAGCAGACTACCGTCTAATCTCGTATCTTACTGCGTCAGAAGAGCAAGTTCGTCCTGAGATTCTCACTGGCACAAAATTACAGGTACAGTGTGATGTCGTGCGCGTAGTAAGCCCTTATAGTGCATACCCGCGCTCCTGATGGCTCGTTCCCGCTCGCTCGTGCTCGGACGATTTTAACGAGCCAATCTCGTACGAGCTGTCTCAAAACTTTCAACGTCATGTTTGAGTGACTCTATTATAGCCATAGAAGAATTTGAGGTTGGTGAACGTGAACTGAGTGAAAGAAAAAGGCATGTGACGGAATATTTCACTAGACCTTTAGGTATCACAGTTCTGCATGGTGTCCAGGGTCCTAGCCTCCTAAGCGGAAATGGCTGTGACCAAGTCACGATGTAACACTGCCCCTGCCATGCGGCGCAGGCGTCTTCCCTATCCCTGCATGTAAATCCTGCAGGTCTCTCATCGGAACGAGCCTGTCAATGGGGTCTTGAGACATATTCGCCCCTATTGATTTGCATCAGCGATGAATTTGTGCAAAGTATTAGGCTGCCATCTTTGCTTACCCATGAGTGGCCGATGCGCCTCCCAGGGCGTCTATTTGCCAGATCGGGAAAACCAGTGACGAAATGTGCGAACATCTGGAGCTAAGATAACACTTGGCGGTGATGTTCATGGCTGGAAGGAAGCACAGATGCGAGGGATGCTTATCCTACAGCCCCGCAGCTCGCTCTGCTTCGGACTTCACGGGGTCAACATCGTGCGATTCTATTCCGAAAGCAGGCAGTCGAAAGATTTTGATGCCCGTTCAAGGTGTTCCGAGTCGACCTCATGTACACATCGCTCCGTGTAACAATTATCGTCATGCGGTCTCCGGCGTGATGAAGAGCGTAAACGCTCTCATTCGTTGTCTTCCCGCACTTTCAGCTGGGGATGCCGATAACACTTGAGTCCTGGTCTCTTCACAGAAAGGGACTTTGGATCGTCTCAACCAAGTCGACCCACCCGAAGGTCTTTCGGCAAGTTTGCCAGCCCTGCATGCAGCAAGTTTGAGTAACTGTTTCTCGGAATCTCGGGTAGGGTAGTCACGTAGCAGTATATCTATCTGCAATGCCACCCCTCCACTATCCCCATTCCCTCTTTCTGGCTCCCCAGAGCATCCACTGTCACCCGCTTCTCCAGCAGGAAACTTTGAGAGCCTCATTATGGAGAGCTTTACTCTCGTCATATTTTATCTTGGCATCCTTGTGGTGCCTGGTTTCCTATTCTCTTCCCTTCGTCGCTTGGTAGGATGGTCCACAAAAGCTCCCGCGGATGGGAAGACATCCAAGCCTCCTGCCAGATTCCCTGGTCCCAAGCAGTACCCAGTCGTCGGCCGGGTCCATGACTTGCCCAGATTTGCTATGTGGCTCAAGCTCAAGGAATGGGCAGACGAGTTCGGGCCAATCTACCAAACCAGCATGCTTGGCCAGAAGTTCGTAATCATTTCTGACGAGGGAATGGCTCAAGATCTCCTCATCAAAGATGGCAACAAATTCGCCGGAAGACCCCAGATCAGGGCTCTCATTGATCACAAGTTGGGCCCGGCATACTCTGCTTTGATGGACCGCCATGGTGAGTGACACAATAACCATGATTAATTTGACAATCGACCTGAGGCTGAATTGATCAACAGACACTTGGAAACATCAAAGAAAATGGGTCCATGCGGCTATGGCGGCTGCTCATCAGCATCACTTTTATGGTCATATCGAGAATGAAGTCAAGCGGTGGCTTGTGACCCTCCTTGTCGACCCAGAGAAATTTCACGGAAACACTCGCGAGTTGACGGGACGCATCATCAGCCGCCTCGCTTGGGATGACTCCACACAAGGACGGGCCTATGGCGAGAGTGCCATTGAAACCTTGACAAGGATGTCCATCTCTGGCCCCATTGTCAACACCATGACACCACTGTGGCACGTCGCAGACCTTGTTCGATACAATCCTTGGCGCAAGTACGAAGTGAACCGAGAGAAGAACCAGCGTACATGGTGGTTGAAAACATTCAGGCTTGCCAAGGCAAGATATCTGAGAGGAGACTTGCCATCAGACACGTGGACCTACCGGTACTTCGAGCAACTGCAGAAGAGTGGAAATGAGACTCTCAAGCAGACTGAGAAAGCTGAAGACTTCGCAGCCTGTATGCTTGGCTTCCAATGCCTTGTTGGAGTGGTCACTATTTCTGGGCCTATGCAGTTCTTCTTGATGTGCATGGCGCTTCACCCCGAGTGGTTGAAGAAGTGCCAAGAGGAGATTGACAGGGTCTGTGGCGACAGGATGCCTACTCGCGACGACTTCGCCGAACTTTCAACAGTGAGAGCTTGTTTGAAAGAGACCCTGCGGTGGAGATCTGGAGTGCCTCTTGGTAAGCAATTCATCAGACTGACGACGAGTCACATTGGATTTGAGAACTAACGACATCTATTAAGGGGTTCCCCATCAATGCGAGCAGGATTCTGAGTTCCGGGGGGTGAAGATTGAGAAAGGCACAATTATCCTTGCATGCGAGTGGTTTGTTTTCCCGCGCCGATCTCCATGAACCCTTAATAATTGACGTGACCCGACTGCAGGAACATCAACCGCGTACCGGAAAAGTATCCCGATCCAGAACACTACCGCCCGGATCGCTATCTGGATCCCAGCTTTCCCACGTATCAGGAACCTCTCAGCCGATACCCAAACTTCCGCGATGGTGTCGGCATGCATACGTTTGGATGGGGTCGTCGAACATGCCTGGGCCAAAACTTGGTAGATGATGAGATGTTTGTCGCCGGAGCAGGCGTATGCTGGGCCTTTGACATGAGCCTCAAGAAGTGCCCTTCCACTGGCAAGGACGTAACGTTCGACACGCAGGCGACGAACTCAAACGTCATTCTGGAGCCTCTGCCATTCCCGATGCAGTTCAAGATCAGAAGCCCCGAGCGAGCCAAAGATGTGTTTGAGGGGTACAATGCTGTCAGGGATGCTTTGAAGGTTTGAGCAAGTCTAAGGCCATGATGCAATTGAAGGTTGTGTTACACACATAAAGTAGGGGCTAGTGTTATGTTGCAATAAATGTAGGTAGTCCATATCCGATTGATGTTGTGATCCTATTTCTTACGGTACACATCTCCTGTTCTTCCAATCTCAAGGTTCGCGTCCTTACCACGACCCTCCTTTTCGAACTGCCTCACCAAAGGCAAAACCTCCCGTCCGAATTGCTCAATCTCTTCATCGTAGTGTAAGAAGGCAGTGAGCACTAGGTTAACACCCAAGCTCTTCAACAGAACGAGCCGCTCAGCAACTTGTTCCTTAGTACCAATAAGCTTTGTCTTGAAGCCATCATTGTACTGCACCAAGTCGTCGAACTTGCTATCGGCCCACATGCCCTTCTTGTTTGAGGTGCTGGCCCCAGCTTCTTGAACAGAGGCCCTGAACGCCTCGACGGCCTCCTTGTCCGCCTTGCCCTGGATTTCCTGCAACACGCGAACGGCCTCTTCTTCGGTTTCGCGAACGATGACGAAGCCATTCACCGCAAAGCGCACCTGGTCCTCGCGGCCAACCTTTGCCGCGCGGGCCTTGACGTCCGCAATCTGATTACGGAAACCGTCGAGGTCGTTACCGTTCATGAAGTACCAGTCACTGACCTCGGCGCCATTGTTCCTCGCGTCGTCGCTGTTTCCGCCCTGGAAGATCTCGGGATGAGGCTTCTGGACTGGCTTAGGGTTGAGTACATAATTTCTGTAGCGGTAAAAGTCGCCGCCGAAGGTGAAGCCCGTGTCCTCAGGTGCGGTCCAGATGCCTTTAAGACAGCGGATGAACTCATTGCTGCGACGGTAGCGCTCAGCGTGCTCCAGCCACCACTCGCCAATCGCTGTAAACTCCCCCTTGAACCAACCGCTCACGATATTTACGGCAATACGGCCATTGCTGTAGTGGTCGATGCTGGCGATCTGCTTCGCCACTGTCGTGGGGTTCCAGGGCCCGGGGAGAATAGCAGCAATAACCTTGACTGTGTCTGTTGCTTGGAGAATTGCCTGCGAGAAGGACACAGACTCATGTTGGTTTGCAGCACCGTATCCAGAGGTGAAGCGAATCTGTGTGAGGCCGTACTCAATACCAGCTTGCTCCGCAGCCTTGGCGTACTTCACATTGCTAGCCAGGTCCCAGTTTGTCCTCTGCGGGATCTTGCTGATGATCAAGCCACCTGAGACATTGGGTACCCAGTATCTGTGAAGTTAGCTATTTGTCTGCACCCATTGACTCATTGGGAAAGGAACACATACGCGAAAAGCAGTCGCTCAGGGTCGCTGTTGAGGGGATGTGGTTGAGCGGCCATTTTCGCTGAGGCTATGTGAAGACCGTAGGGTCGGTGGCTACCAATTTGGCAAATCAATCGTGATTGCGAGAAGCGATGAACGTCTCTTTGCACTTTGGGTCGGGAGGACTGGAGCAGATTGAGTAAAAAAAAAAAATGATGTTTCTCAAGCACACTTCGGAGACGGAGGACAGAAGAACGGCAGATACTCAACTCCTAACAACAAGGCCAGTGACATGCCAATATCGACAGAAGAGGAAATCTGGTTAGCTCATATCAAACCATCATTCCGCATCTACCGGGATGTAGCTATGAACCGGCTGGCGCGTTCTGCGCGATATATCCAGATCGACGCTGCGGAGGGAGTTCCGTCGGGTTGACCACATTGGCGAAGCTATGCCTAGCTCTGACGTGATTTCCAAATACCACATTACGACGCATGCCGGGATTTAAATTGATACAATCGGAGCCAGTCACGGCACTCAAAGAATCATGTGGTGCTGAGGGCAAAGGCTATGTGCTTTGCCGCTTACCCGGCCTCTCCAAGTGAGTCAATTGCACCATTATCAACTCAATGACGAGATCGCCAGATCCCAGTTGACTGGGGTTTCCCCACGCTTCGATGGCTGCATCCACCCCAACATGGCGCGATGTGGGATTGAACCAAGATCTGCGAACTTTAATCTCAATCAATCGATTGAGACGAGTCTGAGCTTCCTGAGGTCTCATTGCGGATGAGCAAGGATAGAGTAAATTTTCGGGAAACTCACTGAGACCAGGGCCATGTCGTCGGGTTCGTAGCTAAGTTCTCTTTGATTTATCTGCAGAAGGATCCGAAAGACAGACCTGCGCCTGCGACTCTCTACGTTGTCTTACTTTCAATTTGTCTCGTCTGTTGTCCTACTCCAACTACAATGTCCATCTACTCTTCAGCCCCCAATGGGGCAAGCGAGAAAGGTATCGAGTCCGTCAAGCCGGAGCCAACCTTTGAGAGATTCGAGACGGTCAATCATGGGCCTCGATTCACTGCCCCAAGGCCGCTTCCTACAGCAGCAGTGAGTACTACTTTACGCGAATTCGCGATCATTCCAAGCATGTTTACTGATCAAAATGCCTATAGACCTCACTTCCGATCGGAGCTTTCTCTACAACCTTGACGACGCTTTCCCTGAGTCTAATGGAGTGGCGAGGAGTGACAACAACTAATGTCTATATTGCAAACTTCTTTTTTCTAGCTGCCTTTGGCCTAGTTATATCTGCGCAGTGGGAGCTTACAGGAGGAAACGGCTTCGGTTACAGTGTCTTCAGTGCTTTCGGTAAGCTCGAGTGGAATAGCTTTCAATGCCCGTTCTGACTAACAATTGACAATTTGCCTCCAGGCCTCTTTTACGCAGGTTACGGTGCCATCTTGACTCCCTCTTTTGGGGTCGCAGCAGCATATGGCGATGACACGAAGCAGTTGAACAATGCTCTCGGACTTTTTATGATGAGTTAGTGATGCGGCCAATTGTCGCACTAGGATATTAGAACTGACGTGAGAACCTTTGCGCAGTTTGGAGTGTTTTTGTCCTCGCCTACCTCGTCGCTACCATACCGACCAATATTGTTTACATCCTGATCTTCATCTTCGTTGAGCTATGCTTCGTCCTAGTTGCTGCTAGCTACTTTGCTGCTGCCGATGGCCATCAGAGCGCTTCGATTGGATTGAAGAAGAGCGGTGGCGTTTTCGCGTTCCTCGCTGGGCTTGTTGGATGGTAGGTCTCTACCTGTTTCTGAGAACAAGTTTGCTTAACTAAAACAACTCAGGTACCTGACCTTCCACCTCTTGCTGAAAGACTCTTTGGTAGAGTTACCACTGGGTAATACTTCTCAGTACTTCCCCAAGACTCGCAAGAAGACCGAATAGCTTGCCAAATTGAGGCAACAGTACAATTTATTGATAGACTTGATGCATTGGGCACAGAGCTATGCTGGATTCTCGAGAATTAAGGGCGAAAGTTGCTTGCGTAGATGAAAGAGGACACTAATTCTAGCCGGTATTGTATCAAAGTGATAGAGACTGAATTGAATAGAATGTGGGCTAGACATTATCTAATCGCAAAACTTGTGTCTCTCCTCAAAGAACTTAATATTATTCATCCTACGGTCCGATCTAGGTGTCAGCTGTTTGTATCCATTCAAGTCCTTAAATCGCAGAGAGTCAATCTATCAGGAGAGGAAAACAGAATAACGGGACATGACATCCTCTGTCCTCCATCTTCCTTGGCCGGCTGGATTGATGTTGCAGGTGACAAAGATTGACAACTAACCACGAGGATTCAGAGCATCCCATAGTCAGAAACTCAATCGAATGAAGTTCATGTACAATGAAGCCTGATTGGTGCACTGCGAAGATATGCCGCGATTGCTGCAGAATAGCGTATATGGTGTCATCCTCATGCTACCAGACCCCTCTTTCGAGAACTCTCTGCGACAAGTAAGAGCAGCTGCCGAAACATTCATACTTTCAACATCAGATAGAATATCTGCTCGATCACGAAAATCTTTTGAACAGGCGATTGTCCCTGGACAAAGGTAGTTGAGCTCCAATGTGACCTTATCCCTGCATGCCTCGTTATCTGTCGGTATGGGGTTGGGGGCCAGATGCGGAGGTGATAACTACACCCATGCGCGCATCGTAAGTCGTTGCGATTGCGACATATCACAACATAGCTGTGGACCCTCGCGCCACTGGCGACGGCGGAACGGAGTGCCGGCTATCGTCGAACCGTTAGACTACGGAGGCGACACGCGCGGGCGTCTTTGAGCATATTTAGATAGATGTTGGCGCATTTTGACATCAAAGATAGAAGGGAGACAATATTCATCCAGTCCTCTTACACGTCAGTCAACAGTTTCTCGCCTGTTGCGGTTTCCCACTCGCGTTGATCCCTTCCCCAGATTCAAGCGACAAAACAATCATTTGTTCGGAGAACTCAAGAATCTAATCTCAAAGGTCGTTCAAAATGAGTAGCAACGCCCGTTCGGTTCCTGCAACCGACCCCAAAGTCTACGATGAGTACCAGCAGAAGTGGTCGTTACTCCCTACGGATGAAGCTGCGTGGCTTCAAAGAGCCAAAGATGTTGCAGATGTACTAGCCGTAGACGCTGCGCAGCGTGAGAGGGAGAACAAGTCACCCAGAGCTGAGATTGCGCTGCTGAAGTATTCTGGTCTTCTCAAAGTCCTAGGATGGAAGAAGTACGGCGGTGGTGAGCAGCCTTGGAGTGTCGGTTACAAGGTGATTCGCGAGGTTGCCAAGGGAGACGGGTGAGTTTGGCCAAAGGTCGAGTAACTTTTGAGAGTTAAATTTCTGATAGACCGGAATAGATCAATTGGCATGCTCCTGGGATACCATTTACTCTGGTCAACAACGGCCAATGTCATTGGTAGTTCAGAACAGGCAGATCGGACTCAGGATCTCATCATTTCTAACAACTACTTTGTCGGTGGTGCCGTAAACCCTCGCGATAGCGATCACAAGATCACTTCAGACGGCGATAATGTTATATTCAATGGCTTCAAGAACTTCAACACAGGCGGAGTTATCTCCGACTTGACTGTTCTCGAAGGTGTCCTTGAGGGTACGGATGACCACCTGTATGCGTTGGTGAAGACTGACCAGCCGGGAATCATCTTTTCTCACAACTGGGATAATGTTGGCTTGCGTCTGAGTGAGTCGGGAAGCGTCAAGATTGAGAATGTCACTGCGCCCTGGTCTGATGCACTGGGATGGAATGCCGCCGAGAAAAAGCCAGATGACTCAGTTCTCAAGATCCCGTTTGCAAGTCTGCTTCTTCCCACGTAAGAATCCAATTCTAAACACTTTGATGGCAAAATCTAACTTTTAGCAACAGCATTCAACTCGTTTTCAGCAACTTCTACATCGGTATTGCATGGGGTGCGTTGGATTTTGCCTCAGCCTACACTAGGAAAAACACACGGGCCTGGCCCTTCGGCGGCGATGTGAGTGCTAGAAGAGCCCCAATCAATTATACCCATGAAATGCTAATGGCGGACTTCAGGATAAGGAGAAGGCCGAGGATGAGTTCTATATCCTGTCCACCTATGGAAACTTCCTTGCTCATCTCCGTGCGGCCGATGCACTTGCCGACAAGGCGGGTCTCGAGATTGATGCATTGTACAAGTACTCTGGGGATCCATCAACTAGGGCTAAGGTCACTGCAAAGGCTCGAGGAGAAGCAGCAGAGTGGGTTGCTAGTGTCAAGGTCACGGCAACTGATACGGGACTTCGGGTTACGTCCGGTGTGTTCGAGGTGACGGGCGCGAAAGCCACCGGAACCAAGGTTGGCCTTGACAGATTCTGGAGGGATATCAGGACACACAGTCTGCATGATCCTGTGTCTTACAAGAACCGTGAGCTTGGTAGATATCAGCTGCTGGGCGAGATTCCCGAGCCAACATGGTACACTTAGAGAAGACACCAGGCGGAAGTATCAATGGAATGAACGTATTTCGAGCTTTAATTTCTCTTATCCTCAACAGAGTAATCATTGCCTGAGGCTTTCGAAAGATGAACTTTCAGCACTATCCTCTTGGCGGGTTACATGAAGATGGCCTTTAACCAATAGCCTAGACGTCTATAGTTACATGTCTAGGTCATGAATTGTGAAAATGCTTGGCAATTCTTTACAGAGAGCTCGACGCGTCGGCAAACTTGCTCTTGCCCCGGATAACCTTTCCATATCGGAAGAACAAGTAAGGAAACACCATCATTCCAATAGCCAAGAAGCCCAGCAGTGACGAGGCCCATTGAAACCCGAGCCTCACATACATCTGGGTTCCAAAGAGCGGAAACGCAGCTAGTGAAGGATTAGTTCTATCATGTCTCAAGACTCTGTAGTCCATCAGGAAACACTTACCAGCCGCCAAGCAACGGACAAAAGAATTGGCAGCGAGTGCACTGGCAGCATATCTGGGATAAGCTTCCACCTGTGCTCTGTCAGTGACATTCTATAGTCTTGGTAATCTTTCTCGGGTTGAGATACACACCAGAAAGGTCCAGATACCAGTGAAAAGAAGGATGTTTCTGTTAGGGAGAAAATATTGTGTTAGTCCAAGCTGTTGATCTGGTGCAACCAATTGCCTGCATCAACCAAAACTTCAAACTTACCCGGCCCCGAACATCGCTGTACCGACAATGGGAACTATCCAATGCACCCAAGGATACATGGACCAACCAAACATGAAAATTCCCACGGGAACAAGAATAGACCCGAACATAGCGGGTGGAAGTCGGAACTCAGGCTCGCTGCCATCCTCATTTTCGCCTTGGCCCTTGTTCTTCAAAATGAGTCTCGTCCTGACTTTATGCCACACCGGATCGGTGGCAATACCCAGGAGCATACCAACCAAGATACCCAAAAAGCTGCAGCCAACCTGATATAGGTTGAAGGCATAAGTCTCTCTGAAGACAAGAGGGAAAGCTCCAAAGAACAAGTATAGTATACCAAGAAGCAAAGCCGAGAAGAGGCAGAGAGAAAGGCACATTGGCTCGAAAATGAGGAGCTGAATAGGCCGCAGTAACGAAATCCCAACTGCACCGAGCACTGATTTGGAATGCATCTCCGAAGCTGCTTTCCAACGCTCATCCCCAGTTTCTTTCCGAAGATTGTGAGCCTTGTTCCGTAAGAGGGTGGGATCTGATGACACATGTCAGTTGCGAGCTCTTGGAGGGGGTTGTCAATCTTACGATAAGTCTCGGGGACAAGAAAGACAATTCCCAGCTCTAGAACAAAAGACCACATTATGAGGACGTAGAATGTCCAACGCCATCCGGTATAATAGTTAATAAATCCGCCGACTAAGGGTCCTAGGCTTGGTCCAATGAATGGACAGATGGAAAATAAGAGCATAGGCGCCTGCAATTCGTCGTTTGAAAACAAATCCCGGACGGTTCCAGCGGATACAGCTTGGAAAGCACTCCCTGAGAAACCGTCCAAGAAGCGAAGGACAACTAGTGTGGTGATGTTTCTTGCTGTCGCTTGGGGGATCAGAAAAAGGAGGTGGCAAGTGGACGAGATCAAGTAGATCGGCCTCCGCCCATAAAACTCGCTAAGAGGACTGAAGAGCATCGGCCCTAGCGACAAACCGAGAACAAAAGTTGATAGCCCCAGAGTCGATACGATCCTCGAGTTGTGAAATTCGGCCTCCAAGTTGGTGTATGTTGAAGTGTAAATAGAACTCGCACATGTGCTTTGCAGGTGTAAAGTGTTAGCAGTGACACAGACCCCTAGGACTCCTAGTGACCATAGATCTTACATGCAGAGCGCCATTTGTGAAACCACCATGGTGATTAGCCACTTTCTCATCTTGCCGTAGCTTCTTGGACATAGCGGATCGTTATCGCCACCATCCCAATCTACCAGAAATTGACCTTCGGCGCGTGTCATAATCTTGGCTTAAGGCGCTGAAGCAGGGCCTTCCATATAATTCGTATAGGAACTGTATCTAGAGTTCGCGACGGCTTCCGTATACTTCTCGGCGATTGAACCGTGATAGTGCGCAGCTTACTGAGTTGCAACGCGGCAGTGTGCCGCAATCTTCTCAAGATGTGAGTTCGCAATCATTACTCCGTTGCTCCGGGCATATTTCCGCCAGTTACAATATCGAATTACTAAGCTACGTCATGTATGTCACCCTAGATCGGTGTCGGTTCTCATACGCAATGGCCGGCAACGGAGGCACTAAAGCGGAGGCGGAGACGGAGGTAACACCGGGAATTGCGACGGAGATGTAACGGGCATTACACCAACCAGACCTTGGACCAGCCACTTGATAGATTGCGAAAAGTGCTATAAAAGTGCTCTTGACAAAAGGCGTGAAAATTGGAAGAAATGAAGTAAGGAATATGCCACTAGCAACACAAATCTCATGGTTTATCACTAGTCTCAATGGCAACTCTTCATAAGCACTTTTTCCCCAACAATGAGTCTTTCGCCTATGAAGCTCTTCGAGCCGCAAGCTACACTCACTGTGGTGGGGCAGAGCTAGCCGAAGTCATCTCAGTGTGCTCTCGCATTCCCCCCGGCGACGAAGAAATCTGGCTTAGAGAATGGCAATCGGCTGAAGACCGCGCCGTCCAAGCCGCGAAAGCGAGCTTGACGAAGAACAATCGACGTGGTGCGTAGCATGCCTTTTTACGCGCTTCGAATTATTACCGCACGGCCGATTTCTACCGGCGAGACAACGTTTTCGAAGACGACCTATCCAAGAAGCTCATCGGTTTAAGTACCGAGACATTTTATTCTGCAGCCGATCTCATGCCGTACAAGACCAAAAGGATTCAAATCCTCTTTGAAGGGACTACTCTTCCGGGAACGATGATGCAGCCTGTCAAAAGCGACAAATCGAGGCTCACGATCATTTGTGATGGTGGCTTCGACTCCACCAGGGAAGAGATATTCTACATGAATGGCCAGGCGGCACTTGAAGAAGGCTTCAACATTATTCTCTTCGATGGCCCGGGACAAGGCGAAGCTCTGAGAGAGCAGCGCCTCTTTTTCAGAAACGACTGGGAGACTGTATTCACTGCGGTTGTCGACTATGCTCTTGGCCAGCCCACAGTCATCGCAAACAAGGTGTTCCTTATGGGCATCAGTATGGGTGGCTACCTTGTCGGAAGAGCTCTATGTTTCGAGCATCGATGCGCGGCCGCTATCGTCAATGACGGGGTTTACGACTTTGGCGCTGCATTTCATTCCCAGAACCCTGGCCTTGGCAGATTCCTGCTCCGTAATGGCTGGGACGCTACGATGATTGCTCTAATGTTCCAGATGATGCGCTGGGATACGGGCTTCAAATGGGCGATTTTGAATGGAATGTGGGCTTTCGGCGCTAAGTGTTCAGTAGAGGTGCTGCGCTGTGTGAGTGAGTATAGACTGGAGGGGCTCGTGGACAACATCCATACTCCATTACTAGTTCTGGATGCGATTGAAGATCGTTTCTTGAAAGGACAGCCAAAAGACTTGTTTGGCAAGTTACGCGGCGAGAAAGAATTTGAGCAGTTTACGGCGGAAGAAGGGGCAACCTCGCACTGCTATATGGGGTCCCTCACTAGGCTCAACCAGGCGGTCTTTGACTATCTACTTCCGCGGGTGCAATGATGGGACCTAATCATTTATAAGTTGTACATAAATTGAACCTCATGCATTTCTGAAATTATTAAACGTGGGAGCACCCACCGTTCCATTGACATTTCTGCCAATTGCCCAGTATATTGTCTTTCTCCACTCGGCGTCAAGTTGAAGTGCCGCTGTTGGTAGACCTGCCACAGATGTCGACTCATAGCCACACGGATGCAAGGACTGGCTTACCTGTCAACCATGCGAATGCATGTTTAGTAAATACTTATTCGTTTTCGAGTGACTTGTAAAATCAATTAGTTCTAGATGGGATTGGCACGCAAGCTGGCTACATTATGGTATCAACGGTCAGCCAGGCAAGTAAGTGACAAAATAGGTTGCCGCCGTCTACTTAAATGTTTTTCTTCTTTAGAGAGTATTCCATCTATGGTATATAAAAAAAGGTAAGAAGGGGTTATAGGGATAGGAAAGATAACAAGAATAATACAAAGAGGAAAAGTATGAATAGTAACAAATATAAGAAGAATAGAGCTAGAAACGATTTTGTTAATTAAACTTCTCTCTTTTTTACGAGGGGCGCGGGCCTCCATGTGGAGGGGAAGAAGCGGACATTGGACGGAGGTGACTGAACAAATCTCAATCGGAGATGTTCCCTTGCCGGCAATCCTCCCACGACACAAATTGGTTTGCTCCATAAACCAGACTGCCAAAAGCAGTTGACTGCGACTCAAATAGCCTCAGTAATGTCTTCCATTTTTCCGGCAGAGGACACAAGGGCATCGGGCTCACTAAGGAGTCCGATATCGCATCGGCGAAGAGATAGAAAGCAACTATCGTGCGGCTTCTGCCGACAAAGAAAGTACGGCATCAGATGCCTTTATTTCTCCATTCTCCTCATCAGCTGCTAGTCGACTCAAGATTACGATGTGACAGGCGCCAGCCGTGTGGTGCATGCACTGTTCGGGCCATTGGCTCATCATGCTTGTATCCAAGCGATACGAGAAGCCCAATGGTTCCAGCCCCTCCGCGAACCCAACCACAGCTTGATACCAGTCTTGAACTCAGACTAAAGCGCATTGAAGATATAGTACTTTCAAACATGAGATCTACGACTGTAGAGCAAGCTAACGATGCTCAAGACCTAGCTTCGCCGTGCAACACCTCATCACCTGCCCAGCCGGTGGCATCCACTGAGCCAGGCAAGATGTATGTCGACTCACAAGGGACCACGTATTTCGCTAGTCCGCACTGGGAAACCATGACGGACGAGATTTCTGATCTAAAAACCGACTTCAGAAAAGCTTACGAAGGAGAAGATTTGATTGAAATTACGGACGTGTCGTCTAGAGCCATGAGCACCACTCCACTCCTGCTGTACGGATCCATGCAGCCAGTATCGAAGGAGGCATTGATTTCGGCTTTGCCGGATCGGGATATAGTAGATCGTCTCATCTTCCAATACTTCAGCGGAATCTCTATTCTGCCGGGTAAGAAATCCGCCTTAGGGAGATGGGTGTAATTTTGTCTAAGAGCTCATATCTTGACAGCACGCGTGGTACAACCGTCAACTTTTCTTAAGCAAGTCAGTGATCTGTTGTGGTGTGTGAATGAAGGCGCACTTTCAAACTGACGAGGTCTTACAGTGCGAAGAATTTTGGACCAGTCAGACTGCAGTCTCCTTCTCTTGGTTGGGTCTCCTTTACGGAGTACTGAGCCTTTCAGACCTATTCTCCCTGGGACTCGAACATAGACAGTCTCACCCACAGCAGACGTACCTGCAACAATTGGTTCGATGCCTTGTTGCTGCGGACTACATTCGTCCAGGACCGTACATTCTAGAATGCCTCATTCATTACTCCCCGGTGGGCCGAGTTCTACCTTAAGCCCGTCACTGAGGTTGGCAATTGGATGGTGGCCGGCATCATAGCTCAGCTTGCATTTCGCATGGGATACCACCGGGATCCATCATACTTCCCGCACATCAGCCCTTTTGAAGGCGAGAATCGTTGCAGAGCTTGGGCTACCGTACACATTTTCGACAGCACCATGGCCATGCTCGTCGGCGCGCCGCGGATCATCTCAGATGGCACGTGGAACACGCGACCACCTGGTACCATTTCCGACGCTGACCTCGACCATGGCTGCGCCCAATTGGCAGGGCCTCGCGCAGACAACGAGATGACTGAAGTCTCTCTTTTCTACTCGCGAGATACAAAATGAGCCTTGCCACGGGGAGGCTAGTTGATCTGAGCTTGACGAACAAGCTGGAATCTTCAGAGGATGTGCGAAATACTGAAAGTCGACTCGAGACAACATGGGTGTCAATGCCAGAAAGTTTCAAATTCACCTCGCTATCCCACTGTCTGTCAGATAATCCAGTTAGTCTAGCCCATCGGATCATCATTAATTCTCTTTACAATAAGTCTCGAATCATCCTTTACCAGCGTCAACTACGGAAGTTTGCCAGTAAACCCAGGGCGGTTCACGAGGACTGGGTGTCGTCTGCAGGCCATATGTGCCTTGAGGCAGCTCTTGAAATAAACAAGCAGTTGGTTTTTCTAGATATCGAATCACAACCGGGCGGCATGCTGATGACGTTGAGAACCAAAGTATCCGCCCTGGTGATCCATGAGGGTCTTGTCGCAACCGCGGCCTTGAGCATATACCTGTACCATTGCCCGCGCGTTCCACTAGATGGTGAGAACGGATGCGCAACCAAGAGCCCAGAGGTCGAGATGATGCTGAGACGAAGTTACCAAACATGGTCTCGTTGGAGCAAGTGGTCCCCCGAAGCAAAAAGAGCAACAGAGCTGCTAGATTCGTTATTCCGCAAGCTTGGAGGAGGACCATTGAATATTGGACTCGACGAAACACACTTACAAATGGCTGATATGGAGCTAAGCCTTGACTGGGACGCAGACACGCTTGGGGTTTTCTTTCTGCTCCTCGACAGAACCCATGGTTGAACAATTTCCTTAACAATACTTAAGGACTACAACTGTATTAATGTTGGATGTATTCTCATAGGAAAGGGTCGACCGTTCTCAGTCTAAATTCAGTAAACATATCTAGAACCTTTTCTTCTCAAAGTCCGCCAATGCTCTGACGTGATCGGTATTTTAACACGCAGTCAACCGTATAGACAACCGTGTAGGCGATTGAGAAGAAGAGAATAGTACGAAGGTGCACGCGCTGAGAACTTGATTCAGAGGTAAAGTTAACATCGCCCTTCTCAGCCCATACTTGGTCCCGAAACTGGCATTGGGATGACTTCCAGTGGCTTGACAGATGTCCTATTCTTAATTAACAATGAGTAGTCTTTGTTGCAGACTTTCACTGAATTCCGGCCATTCTTATTATGTTGTCGTCGGGTTGTCTTCCGTAGTTATCGCAGTTCACGCTTATCCGAGCCTTTCCTCCGTATATTCATCCATGAATAGTTTACAAATGAAGTGACAGGTCGACAAAGACTAAAGACAGATGTACTAAGGTCTCCTAGGACTTAAGGGGATAGGATCTTGAAAACAAACCATGTCAAGGACTGTGAGATAACAATTAGTAAGCTGCCTAACACACATATATTAGCCAACCCGCAACAGTCAGGGTTCGATAATTCATTCCCTGTAAACTGGTGGAGAAAGTCATACTGAGGCAGGATCAGGAGTCATGGAGGATGAGCAAGGGGCGACAACGTATGCTAGGCAGTCGCGGTTATTGTTTCTGGCGTATCCTGGTCGGTAGAGATATGTTCCCGTTTTGCAAGTCTTGAGGCCCAGGAGACATTCTTTTGAGAGACGTAGATACAATGAACAAAAAGGACAATCAACAGGATGATGAAGCACGACGTTTCCGAAAAGCATGGCAGGTCGATGGCTTCCAAAGAAGTATTGAAAAGTTGCGTTACGAGGCCATGCGTCTTTGCTAACTACCTTAAGGTACTTCATAATGTGAGAGGCTTCTGCAATATGTCACTAAAATTACAAATGTCAGGTAGGGTCGTTCTACTGCTTATCAGTGGCATCTAGGTCTCTTAGTAAGGGCTTGATTTTTGATGGAAAAAAGTATAATAATACATTCAGAAGTGGAAATGAAACGAATTGTAGCACATTTTCGAGCTTTGGTCTTCAAGGCCTTTGCAGCGAGCCCAGGCACATCATTGACGTCCAGTGTCTACGTCCGGTAGCGCGGCAACTAGGCTGCAGAGGGTACTTTGTCTTTTGCAACTCCCAGCATCGCATGGCTCATGTGTCATCATAGACATAAAGAGCAGATGAAGAAATTCAACTCTCTGAGATGGGATCAAGCGCTTGCAGTAACGTAAACCGTGCTGATCACTGTGCTTCGTGGTGGGCATCGAGACTTCTTGGAAGTGGTGGTGAAAGGTACAGCCGTTGCACTCAAAGTCGCGGCTGAGCTGACGGTTGACACCACCAACTCGCTGATCTCGCTCTTCGGGGCCGCTGATCCACTTGCGCCAACCGCAGTCGTAGATGCGTACGAGTACGTCGTGTTGGCAGAAGGCACTGCCGCGGAGGCAAGGCTTGTGGGCACGACTACCGCCGCTGAGGACGAAATGTCCTGTCCCCCAACTGTGGACGTGACTGCCGGGAGTGTCCAAGGGGTGGCTGTCGGAGCCACGCTAACACCCTCTGCGGTAACGTTCTCCACGAGAGCTTGGGGCCATCTAGCCGGCCCCGGCATCGTGAAATTGACGATCCACGGACGATACATGTAGAACTCGATACCGGGCTCATGGCCGTCATACAATCCTGGAATCTTGACAGTCGGGCCGGGAACGGCGGTACTGTCGCTCTCAACTTCGATCTGCGCGCAGTTGAAGTAGAACTCGGCACCACCAAAGTCACCGGCTCCGTGAACGCCAATGTGCTCGATTCGCAAAAGGTACTGCCCAGCAGGCGTCTCCTCGGGCAACTTGAACGTAAAATTCCCAACATTGGTGACGCCCCATTCGATACCCTCGCTGGAAAAGGACTTTGGCCCGAGCTCATAAATCTTGAACCAGTCACCGGAGCCGTCGTACTCGCGCACGTCGCCCGGTGCTCTGGAGAGGTAGGCCTGCATGGGACCCGGGTGCTGAATCATGCCGCCAAAGTTGAGGCCGAAGCCCACTTCGTCGCCCGCCTTGACCTGGTAGACACCCGTGGTGGCGGCGTGCTCCATCGAGCCGGTCCGGCAACGGAGGTCGGTGCTGCCGTAGCCGTTCTTGAAGGGCATGTAGCCCGCGCTGTTGTCGCGGACGTATTCGTTATAGCCGGTGAAGTTGCCGTTGACGATGAGGTGGGGGAAGAAGTAATGAGCGGACACGCCGGAGACTGACGCAGCCAGGGCGAGGAAAGTTGAGCACCGCATATTGGGCGAGGAATGAAATAAGGAACGGAAAGGCAGATTTGCCAAAGTGCTAGAAAAGAATGGACTGAGTTGTTACGACCCACGGAAGATGGAAGAACAACGCATTGCAGTGACATTTCCTATAAAGCCGGCGTGTTGATCACCTTATACTCCCATGTCGCCATGCTGCCGGCAGGAGTCCGACATCAACTTTGACTGCCGAACGCCGACTTGACGTTTGAAAGTGGGCCAAGCCCATTAGCCCCCGAGTCTAAGATGAACCGGTGGTCCTGTCATCAGGCAAGCTAGCGGGACATCCCTTGAACTTTGACGGTCTGTTTCAATGGGCCGGCGGGATGGCGTGGACGAATAGACGCTGCCGTCACCCATGAAATTCTCCGTAGCTATCAGACGTCTGAATGGTCCAACATCACCTTGTCACACTGGCCCCTTGTCGAAGGCGTTTACTCAAGTGAGAATGTGTCTAGGAAGCTGTCAATGATAGGGACAATTTACGCGCACTCACCTGAGTGGTGCGGTAGCCCCCTTGCGGGACATGCCTTGGCGCGACCGCAACGCCGGGTTGCCGGCGAGGTTAAGAGAAGGTCACATAGCAAACAAAGTCTGACGGATCGTCGATCTTTTATCTACGCGAGGAAAGTTAAGAACTAGGATCGAAGAGCGAGTTTGATGGGGTTTTCTGACATATCGACTAGCCAACTACCCCTAATTCAATCTTGACTCACACTGTCCGGCTTGGGTATCATGATATTTCTCCTCGCATCAATTGCCATTACCTGAAACTTGAAAATAAAATTCAGACAAAAACTAAAAGACCCTTTTCTGTACTCTCATCAGCAAAATCATGCACACAACATACCCCTCACATTGGAAAACCATGCCCCCTCTCATGTGTCTCGCCTCGTGTAGCTGCGCTGATTAGCAAAGATGGTCTGGCCAGCAGCCACAACTGCGTCCTCCCAGCCAGGGTGGTGAGATTTGTAATGCTATCACTTTGTTAGCTGGTTTGTCCTCGGAGAGCACATGTATTTGAAATCAAGGGGAATCGAAAATCAACTTACTCTCTTGAGACGATCCGTCGTCGTGTAGCCCAAGTCACACTCCAACACACATCGGTTCGTCTTGCGTTGTTCAAGGCTTGCAACACGGTCAGACTTTACCTTGGTGTTCTTCCGTGGGGTATTCTTAGTCTTGATTTCTCCTCTACCGCTGCGGGGATTCTTCGACGAAGACTCCTCAGACTCCGAGCCTGAATCGGGCTTGTCTCGGGAGCCGGAAGCGTTATTGAGCGCCTGGGGAGGGATGTCGTCTCTCACAAAGTTATCTGGATCTGAAGTGTCATCTGAATCTGGTCCTTCAGGTTGTACAGCCTCACCATCGTCTAAGTCCATCGGTTCCGGAGAGGTATTGGTACCTCCTGCTTGCGCCTGCGCTTGCCCCCGAGCAAGCTGCACGATGATGTCTCCCATAGCATCGATAGTGGCTCTTTGCACATCTTCCCAATTCTCGACGTCCTCGCGGTTGTAGAAATCGATCAAAAAGTTTCCAACGAGGTGTTGAATCTCGGGACGGCTAAGGAACGGTGGGGCCATTGCTGTAGTCAACTTAGTAGATACCAAGTATGTGGTTATGTTGCTTGAATCGGGTAGCGGAATTGGGGTATATACTGAACTTTGTCTGTTGCTGAGCTGTTGGTGATCCGCTTTGTTGTGATAATGATGGTTGTGTAATGAAATCGAAGCTAGACAGGATGAAGCCGAAATATGTATTCTCCCAATGATGGGCGGGGAGGCTTTCAGAGTGTATCAACAGCGTTGAAGTCAAAGCTGGCAGCCCCCAAGACAATCCCATTGAAATCACAAAGACCCATTGTTGCTCTCGACTTGGGACAATGGTCGAGAGCTTTACCTCGTTGGTGACTAAACAAAGGCGATATTTCCATCAAGGAGGGAAGTTCAGACAGCCAGACAAAGTCTTTGGGGACGCTTTGTAATTGAATAGTATTGCATAACTGGTGATTTAAGCCAACAAAGCATCGTGTGAGTTCACCAATTTTCGTTTGCACCCATACTCGGTTTGTTTATACCGAACATAATACCGGAAATGCGGGTTCTCACGGTTCGTCAGGTCCTGATAGTCCGTGTGCAGCTATACTCAGCCATCCCTCCTCGCAGCATCGAGTCGCATTATCCTCCAGTTCTCCCTCCCACAGTATTACAGCATGTACAGTCCCATCGTGAAGATGCTCAGGACGCACAAGACCAGCATAGCACCCCGGCCGAGCGGGCAAAAAAGCGCTTGAAAGGCTTGGAAAAATTGGGGCTCAGTGACATTGCTGATATCATATGCCGCAAAGATGATGGCGTTTGTGGTTACCTTTTTGGGGTGTACTGTGCTGTTGGCGCTGTTCATTTCAAGTATCTTCACGTCAAGGTCTTGGGACGCGCATGGCCACCATGGGCACCAAGGAGTGGGCAAATCCTGCGCCGATGAGGACGATGCCCCAGGTCACTATGACGGCACACATTGAGTTTGCGCCGGGGAGGCGTTGGAAGATTTGGGAGGAGGGCTGATACCAAATTTAGATAGCCAAATTGTGAACCACAGGTCAGGGTGATGATTATGGATTGACTCAAAGACTACGGACCAACACGATGGGTATCTACAAACTGCTTACATCTAGGTATTGTCAGTCGGAGAAGACTACGGTAGTCGATATAAGCCACCCGTAATAGCATGGCTGAATCTTATTTACGTGTCTACTGATAGTCCCACGGATCATCGCCCCAGTCATCCCCAGAGTAGTCCACAGCAGCTTTCTTCGCCCACTTATTCTGAGCACCGGGCCCTTGATCTACAGGAGCGGCGCTGACGGTAGCCTTTGGTTGAGATGTTGAGAACAGAGGCGGGACAGTCAATTCGCTGTCTGCAAGCGTCTTGACATCAAGAGGACGCCCCTCAGCAGTTGGCCGGGCCGATTGGGTGGTGTGGCCGACATTCTGAGGTACGCGTTGCTCTGGATTTGGCTGAACAGCATGCCGCTCGACTGTGACAAGCTGCGGCCTTAGTACCGGCTGTGCTTGAGCTTCAGATACGTCCATGGTCGAAACAGAAGCAGCGTCCGAAAGATTATCCATCGGGTCCATTGGTGACCCTGAAGGTAGTACCAAGCTTCCGGGTGGCACGCTGGATGAACGTTGCTGGATCTGTTCTCCGGTTGAATATTGCTCCTGAGCTTGAGAGGGGGGCCGAGACATTGGTCCTGTAGCGAGAGACGTATTGCTCTGCACCGGGAAATTCTGGCGAATTGGCGGTTGCTGAAGACTGCTAGTGTTTGGAGCGAAGGCCTGGTTAACTGAAGAATCTGGCTTGCTTGACGGGAAAAATGGTGTATATTGGGCGTCGGGAATATTGCTTGGTTGTCCAGGCATGGCTGGTATTGCTTGTTGGCTTACCCTCTGATCTATCGGTACGCCGGCAGCCATAGGGTTTCCTGACATCAGAGCTGGTGGTGGAGGTGCGGTTTGCAGCGGCTGTTGAGGTATCGGGGTACCTTGTGGCGGCGGCGGCGGCGCCTTTTGAAGGACGCCGGACTTGCTAGAGCCTCCTTTCTTGAACTTGGATAGCCAGCCTCCCTTTTCCTTTCCGTTTGCCGAATGTTGCATGACAGGCGGGGTTGATCCGGGTCGCAGTGCATTTGACTGAGGTAGACCTGCAACGTTGACTATAGAGTGGTGCTGTGGAGGGTTACTCGCCACTGAGTGGAAGGCTGGACGAGGAGCGAAACTCGATTCAGAAGGATACCCTCGGGTATCTGGAGAATTCCGTCCCCCCGAAGTAGTAGAAGCAGAGGTCATCACATGGTCAATTTCATTGTGCTCGTGAATAGGGTGGAGTAGATGACCGGGAGATCTTATAGGCGTGGAAGGACTCATTGGGCCAAGAGCTTGTTGGGAAGGAAGAGTCACCGTAGGACGGGGCGGGCGATTTGCCAACGTTACAGGTTGGCGATGTTCCTCGGTTGGGTATGGTGGTTGTGATGTGAATACGGGCTTGGCTACTGAGGTTGGGCCACTAGATTGTCCTGACTGCATGCTCATGGGATGTACCGAATACGGCCTTGAAATGCCATGAGCAGCCTCAGCAGCACTAGTGCCGCTTGTCTCCCAATGCACCGACTCAAAATGAGGCCGTGTTTGGCCTTGACTCTCATCTGACAACTCATATCTTTCTGGCTGGGATTGCTTAGACACTGGCAGCGCTATTTGGCTCGTCATGCTACCAGGCGGCAGAGATTGACGGCGATTCGACGAAGGAGTGTAAGTCTCGTCAGAAGCCTGAGACTCCATGACTTGGTCATGATGAGCCGTGGCCGCCGACGATACTGGAACCTTCCCTGGTCGAGCTGGAGGGGCTTGACTCTCTACGGGTTTGTAGGCTTGTCTAGCATTCTCTATTGCCGTCGATGCAGCAGAGGGACCAGAAGTTGACGATGTCCTCATGCCTGCGGTACCGAACCCAGCACCGGACTGCGAGGAGTAAGAGTTTGAGTTTGCGCCATGGAAGAAGCCGGAAGAATGGCGTCTTCCGTCACTCTCTAACGGCGACGGAGTTTGAAGGGGAACCGATGACTGGCTGCCAGTTGGAGGCCCGAGAGACGAGACCTCGCTTGAAGCATATGATGTCTGTCGAGGTCGTCCCCCGTCCGTGGTATAACCATGTCTTTGCGTATTATCGGAAGGGTAGTCTATTGACGTTCGGTGTTGAGCACTGGTAACTGGTTGTTGGCGAATATCACTCTGGGCTCTCGGACGCTGTAGGAAGGCCGGTGTAGGTGGGGTATTTGTTGCAGGAGACCGATCACTTTGGCTAACCATTCGATACTGATCTTGTGATGACTGAATAGGCCTCGTCTCGGGTCGTTGAACCTCTGAACCATGATGACCGTAAGATGACTGCGAAATTGTGGCGGACTTGTCAAAAGCTTGAGTGTTATCTTGATGAGACGGTTGAGATCCCGTCTGGCTTGCGGGACCTGGTTGGAATGCCGCGTATTGCGTCTCCTTCCCCGTCCGTTTCTTGCTTGAGCTATCGGTAGACGCTGACTGCGGAGGCGACGGCTCCTGTGCTCTGTTTTGTGGCTGTCCTCTTGCTGGCTTCAGCACTGATGGGAAGTGTTGCAAAGGCCCCTGTGCGGCGAGACCTGAGGCTGGACTGGCTATGTTTGGGGCTCTTTGATCATTGGCGGGAGGGCTTGGGGCTTGAGGCGAATCGATGGGAACTTTGGGCGGCAGCTGAGGAGGCTTGAGAACAGAGGGCATGCTTGTCTGGTCGAACTTGTTTCGTGGTCCCATCATTAGGGATCCATCGCGAGCAAGGGAATCACGATGTTCTCGGCGTTTGTAGTCAGTCGTGCTCGACTGCTCTGATGCTATGCTACTGACTGCCCCAGGTACATAGGGCTGGTATTGAGTCTGCTTGCCCGCCGATTTGGAAGGCTTTCTTTTGATATTAAAAGGACCACTTCCGCTCGGGGTTGGTGAGGGGCTTTGCGTTGGTCGCGGCGCCGGCGGAGGCACCACCTCTGGCAGAGAGTGATCAGGAGTCGTGATCCCTTTACCTGAATCGCGTCGAGGTTCCTGAGATGCTGTAGATTTCCGAGAGGGTGACGAATTTTGAGGCCTAGATCCGGTTCCAAAAGTTGCGCCATAGAGGGCTGCATCGCTCATGTTCGTCTGGTGCAGCAAATCATGAGTAGACTGGGCTTGCGGCGGCTTTGCCTCCGACGGACTCGTCCGCTCTGGCAGTTCAGCAATACCGAGGTCGGCGAAATTTGTCTCGATAGGAGCCAAAACCGCAGTGTCAGCCATCTCAACCGGGTCAGGGTGAGTTTCGATGTGAGCTGGCGCCGTGTGCTCCGTTGCCATTTCGGCCATGGTTCCCACTGGGTCCCATGGCGGACTATAGACATTGGCCGAGAATCCTAGCCGAGGCTTTTCAACTGAGTCGAGGAGCGGAACACCAGGAGAGGGTGGAAGGGCCTGGCTGGGATCCGGACCGGTGTTAGCGTTGACATTAAGAGGCTGCTCCGTGGTGGCCATCTCTGTCGGTGCCTCAGACACAGCTTCAGCCCCTCGCGCAGGGACACTGTTGATCATGGAGGGTGTATTGGTCTCGCTTTGCAGCGGCGACACGCCCGACTTCACACTGGCCACATCGAGCATCGCATGATTCTTGTTACTGCTGCCTTCACCGCTTTCACCAACGCCTGGCCTGCCCGATACCTCCTCGCGCTCGTCCTCGTCAGCTTCCGGACTGATGTCGTCGTAGGTACCGGGACCGAGATACATGAAGTTCTCGGGTTGGAAGAAGAAGCCGTCGCTATCATCGTCGTCGTTGCCCATGGGCCCTCCAAAACCACTTCGACTCATACCAAAGTCGGACATGGGCCCGCCAGTAGCGCGCATTTTGGATGTGGGATTGGCATCGGCCGTAGTTCGTCTTTTGAGCTGTTGCTGGCTCTCGAGCTTCTCCTCGGGGGCAAGCTCGGGTGCTGGTGAAAAGCAGTCAACGAAGTCTGGGAACTCGTCGCCCTCTTTCGGGAAGTGGAATTGGACATGGCCGTTGGGCTTGTAGCGATAGAACCAGCGGGAGCCATCGTAGTCCCATTCCCAACCGGAGGGGAGGGCCGCCATGATGCCCGAGGCGGCGAGCGTTCTCGCTTTGGGGAGATGTGGAATCGCAGAGCCTCGAGAATCTGGAGGGGTTCCCTTCGTAGGACTTCGGGCAGGGTCGCAATTTGATTGGCAGGCACACCAACAGCACTGTGGGTGTGGTGTCGGACGGGCGAAGTCCGATGCTCGGAGTATTTGATAGTGGCCCTACTGCGGGGATGCCGTTGTTGTTGGGTGATCAGAGTAGCGGTTCGATGAGCCAGTCGTCAAATAGGAGGACGAAGGTTCATGGCCGCGTCAAGGTCGTCCGCGATGGCGACACGACATCGTCGCGGAAAGAGAGAGAGAAAGGAGAGGAGGGGAGCGAACGTGGCGCCAGGCGTTGTTTTTCTGCGACATGGCTTCGATGGCATAGCACCTGGGCAAGGTAATAAACGGTGGTCGAGAGGTGCGAATAGGTGGCTAGACTAGATTGAGCTGCAGTGCGGCTGAGCTGCATGGGCGTGGGCGCTGTCTCTGTCTGTCTGGTCGAGGATGCGTGTGATGAAAGAGGAATGGAGCGGGGAGCTACAGATACAACAAGTCCAGGCAACGAACTATTTGCTCCCTTCCCTGTAGGGTACGGCGTACAAGGTGCAGGTCGCCCCACCCCCAATGCGGCTTGGCTTTATTTTTAGGGGTCTTTGGGGTCCATTGGGCCTTGCCCGGGGGTGTCTTCGGTGCTTGGGTAACATCCCCCGGACCGCTTCAGCGGAGTCTGTGTGGTGATGGTGGCTGATCTCCGGCACTCTGCCCTGTTTCATTGGACATCAACGTTTGCTGACTGTGCATCTTCTTCGACCACTACACCTCGGACTGTTTGATTGTTAACTTCCGATTCACACATCTGCCTAATACGACGGAATAAAGAATAACTCTGACAGCTCATGTTGCATGGAGCTCTTACAACCACGGCTCAGAAACGATGTGGTTTATCATTGCCACCCTGTTCAATGCCTTGAAGATCTGGCCTCCGTCGACAGCACTTGGCAGCTTGAAAGAGGGATCGCCCAGTCACCAAGGTCCATCCCTGTTTAAGCTCCAACCGCGAATGTCATCTCATGGCTCGACTGTGGTCCAACGAGGCACTACCCGGCATTCCACGTGTCACGGAAGCTTTAAGGAATCGTTTGAGAGTGCATGCGATGCACACGCCGTCTCCAGCTTCGAAGCGAAAGGGCCATCCCGAATGTCACCTTCTGCCTGATGAGCTGCACGGCCGATCACCGTGGGAGCTTTCAGATGAGGATGGAAGTGACGGAACTGGCAGTTGTCGGCCTCGACTCTTCCGAAAATAACCCATGGAAGGCGCCATTGCTGGCGACATAGCTCTTTTTTTCTAAATCTTTTCTTCCTTCTGATAGGAGAGGTCGAGCTTCTGGCAGTGTCATCATGGCTTCGGGCGTTGCCATGTCCGTGTGAAGCATCACCATGTGCAGACTGTCCCCATAGTGGCAGGAGGGAGTCAAGTGTAGCGGCATCATTCCTTCTCTGATGAAGCTATGGCCTCTTGCCTTCTTACCTTACTCCCCACCCTGTGATTTTAGTTTCTGAGGGAAGTCACCACTCGATCTAACGTGGTCCATTACCAGGGACTTGTGCCCTTCTCTTTCCTAGGCAGGAACTTCCAAGTCTCACACATTGATAGACGGAAAGAATCAGTTTCAACTCATCATGCTCTCCTTCCGTATTCAAGCTAACCTGGTGGATAGTTTCTATGCCTGATTTTACGTCTGTCATCGTTCTCTTCCATCTTCTCTTCTTCTCTCCATCCCTTCTTCAACACCTCAGCAGCACCACAAATCTTTGGACCGAAACCTCATCACCTCGAAATTCCAACCCTCGCTTTTTTGGTTCTGTCCTATTGTCCGTCTTTACCTTGGTTCTCCTCCCTCGACAAGATGACTTTCTCACGCACTCTCAAGGCCTTTACGGCCATGTCTTCCCTGAATCATTTCAATTTACACCGCCTCGCTCACACCAATGCTGACCAGAATCTGGTCCTGGCTGACTGCGGCATTGGTTCCAACCCAGAGAACCTGACCTGGTCCACCTCCCGCCAGATGAACTGGTACCGAGGTGCCATCTGGTCTACTCCGGCCGAGACCGATCCTGCTCCTCCTGACATGGTTGCCGAGATGCCCTACAATGACGGCAAATATCCCTGGAACTACGAGGGTGCCTCTGCAACTTTTTCAAATGGTGATACCTGGTCTGCCTGGATCGAAGACGGCACTCCGGAGCTCTTGCGTGCCGGCAAGGCCATGAGCACCAAGGATGGCGGTACCACTCTATGGTGTTACACTTACCGCGGACGCCCCATCAGTATGAGTGCTTCCGGCAACTCTACTTGCGTCTCAGCTTTCATCTGCAACCATCTTGAGACCGGTCCAACTCCCTGGGCAAGAATTCCTGGCGTCTGGGTGCCTACAGACAACGGGACCGCCTCAACAGGTGGTACCAACAACCCCTCAGACGTAGGAAGAACTCTTAGCGTCAAGGTAGAAGTGAGCCCCCGTCCTGCCATCTGGTACGGCACCATTGCACATTTCCTGAGCAGTATCCTCTTCACCACGGACGGCTATTGCAGCCCATACTCTTTCTCGAACCGTCTCAACTCGACTGTTACGGCCCATTGTCAAGGCACCAACGCTACTCCCCTTAACTTCTTGCCTGTCTTCTTCAACGCACTTAAGAATCTTGGTACCGTCCCAGGCTCTGATGGCTACTTCGTCTACAACCATGGGCCAGCCCCCTTTGCCAATGATACCTCTGACGACACCCTCACTCTACCTACAACGTTCAACCTCACAGCATACGACATGGCTACTGGTGAGCTCAAGGGCTTCATTGGGTACGAAGTACACTGGCCGGAGCCCGGTATGGGAATCCACTGCAGCGAGTGCAACGCCACCAAATTCAACGAAGAATACAACACCGCCATTGCCTCCGCTTTCGATGTACTTTACCCAGCGTACTCCGAGGTTGTCATCGAGAGCAACTGTACTTTTGCTACACTTTGTTGGTAGCATTGTTGCTTGGAGCTTGTGGCTATGATATGACGTTCTGCTGCCGTATCGATATTGATGGGGTCGATTTGATGACGTGTATGGCTCAAGGTTGAGCTTGAAGTCTGCTTATCAAAAGGTAGAAGTGGATGGATGGGAACAATACGAGATGTTGGGAAGGGCGGTCTATTAAACGGCCCTTGGGACGAGCAAACATTATATCTCTTCCGGTGACGACTTTGTAGTATTGTCTCAGAGGTCTCATGTATCTGGTAGACCTCAAATCAAGCATCATATCAAATTTCCGCATTGAACTGTCCACGAAGGCGTTCGTTAGCTTCCTTTCATAGTGATGTTCTGGTGGTCCCCCCACTCTCCTCTTCCTGAGTTGCCGAAGTATAAGGGCTGCATACCTTTCCACAAGTCTCGGGCCTCGACCTTTTTGATGTCATAATTCCATCAATCCCAAGACGATCATCCCAGTGGTATCAACCGCACTCAAACATAGTCAAAACACATCTTATCCCCGCGGACGTCCATCGTGTCTCTGATGGTGATATTCTCAGCCAAGCCAGGCATCCACAAAACATGGTCCAGCGTCGTGACATTGCCGCCCCCGTCACCAAAGTATGGAAGGAACATATCCTCGGGCAAGATCTTTGGCTGCGCGTCGAGAAAGATCTGGTTCGCCGCGACGTTGGGGCCGCCCATTGCGTAGAGTCTGCCGGGGGAGGAAGTCTGCCACTCCCACCAGAGGCGGTCGAAATTCGTGTGGTGTAGGTAGAAGATTGGGTCGGCAGGTGAGCGGGCATGGTCGCGCATCTGTGATATTGTTCAGCATTGGATTCGATGCTTCCCTGTTGAGAAGTCTTTCCATTCTGCTCGATGCTGAGACAACAGGAGACGGCGTAAAGGAAAAGAGAAGACTCACGATACCACCAACGCCCAAATGCCCACCACTATGCGGCGTATTCCCAAGGCACCCCAACATCTCGCCATAATCATCACCCTTCTCCAGCGCCATACAGGGATCCACGACGTCAGCCTGGGAAACGGTGTCAAACGCCGTCTGGTTCAGGCCGCGGGTGAGACAGACGCCGCCTCCTTCCGTCTCGTTTCGTTCGAGTTGCGTGTTGAAGCGGACGCGGTATTCCGTGAAGGCGCCGTCGAGGATGCAATTTGTGGATGCATCGGTTCGGCCGGTGCCGAAGGCTTTGACGGAGGATGCGGTGTCCCAGACGGAGGCGTTTTGGACGGGGAAGAGGGATTGGTCTGCTTGTTGGTCCCAGTAGCTGGAGTAGATGTGAGTCGGGTCCGAATTCGAGGTTGTTTGAAGTAGAAGAAGGGGGGAGAGAGGAAGGTTAGGCGTACGGATATGGACCGGTGTACCCGCATTCGTTGCGGAGGAGGTCTTCGTGGATCTTGGTGTACCATCGATGCCAGGGGAACAAGGCGCCCTATTTTGTTACTCGGCAGGATTAGCCTCATTGAAGAACAATGCTCGAACACACACTTCTCAAGGTGGAAGTCAAACAGTCCGACGGCATGTATCCAGATACTTGATGTTGCATTTGCACGTACCACTGTGTGAATATACCGCACCTGCGCTATATGCGCAACAACCAACTCCTCCCAACGGCTCGTCGCGCCCCAGCTTCCGACTTTGGCTGGCGCTTGGGACGGATCCATTAGACAGAGCGTCGAGTTCACGTAGCTCGCCTTCTCATCTTCCGTTAGGGTAGTCCATGGTCTGCGGATCGAGGGGTTGGTGCAGGTTGCGGACGCGGTTGTCGTTGCTGCGAGAAGGGCGGCCAGAGAGAGGAGTATCCTCGCCATGGTATCCGGTATCACGCGAAGAAATATCCTGCGGAAGTGGGAGCGTATGAAGAATGAAAGGTGTCGGGCTGTTCTCTCGCGAGGATGAGAGTCGGGGGATGGTCTTTGCGGGACTGCAAGAAACGAATGGAATGTCGCCCTCGTGTAACAGACGAACGGCCGGTGAAATCTGTCAGGGAGAGCTAGTAATATTGCCAACAGCCACTGGAGGCCATCGTCAACTTGCGCTAGACCTGTCTTTTGAACAAGAGAAACTGTTTGCAAGAAGGACTAAGAAGATCCGGCCCTGAAGGATCTTCTTCGTCTTCGCGCCTAAATCGTCCATATCGGTGTAGAGCTCCGTGTCTTGGCGATTTAAGATAGAGATCAGATGATTCGATTTCTCCATGTTGACTGTTTTGGTCCACGATTCTCCCCTGGAATTCTAACAATGCCTCTAGGGAAAAAAGTGAGGAATCCTTGGCGGGCATGCATAGAACCAGCCCATTCCCTGGAAACGTCCATATACAGTTGCCCTTTTAGACCTCTCCGGGCCTCCCATCCCGGACTTGTGCCGTTGCGGCCCCGCTTCAATCGGACGTCTTGAGAATTGAGTTTATGGGCCGGGGATTCATATTGATTAAGGAGGTCACTATTCGGTAGTGCACCAAAACTTCCAAAGAAGCCTCGTGAGTCTTTTCAGTTCAAGAAGCATACCATGCCAAGCGAAAGGATGATTGGATGAAGACATCGATTCCCAGGCATATTATCGTAAGAGTTGCCTTACAAAGATTTGAGGTTCATGAAATACGATATCCATCCAGCATGCCGACTCTCCCGGTTAACCGAGGGAGAAGCTTAGGACTTGGGACCAGAAGGACCAAAAACCTTATCCGCAAGCTCGGGTTTGCCTTGTAAGAAAGGGGCAAGTAAAGCCGGTTGTTTAAAATTAAGGTATGTTGATATATCCTTGGCACTATCAGAGGGTGCATCTTTTGCCGGGAAAGCCGTTCTGTCGCGCCCTGTTCCGGATAACCCGGCATCGTAGTCCGGGGGAGGAGGGACGGTCCCGAAGGGAGCGGGACATGACGGATTCCTAATGCCATGTCGGTAGCTTGACGAATGTGAAGAGATGTTGAGTAGACTGTCGTGAGAAAGATGTTATTTCTCTGGTGTGCTGTCCAAGTATGAACTTGTATAACACAATTACTTTGGTGGCGGGTTGCGCCGTTGTGTGTCTCTTCTCCAACCTCCACTTCCCGGTCCACATCGGAATGGGCTTCTCAGGGTAATCAATTCCCTCCGGAGGAAGGTACATGGGCCTTGGCACTGCTATTTTAGGCGAGAGAGACAAGAAAGAGAAGGAAGAGTGAAGTGTTTGGAAGCATAAGAGATGTGCCGTCGGACCTGCCTCTCGAACTGTGTCGCCTGGCCCCCACAGACGCTGCTTGATGTCCGAAAAAGCCTGCGTTCGGTTGGTGTAAATTTCTGGAGAGAAAGACGGGATACGATGGTATCACCATTTCATACGATGAGCAACTGAATATGAGTCAAAAACTGACAATGACGACGGGTGAGCAGAGTTGTTAGACCAAATTCATTAATTACGAATCGAGGCTTCTATTTGGGTATTTTACCACGATTTCTGTCTGTCCAAAGGAAAGCGTCTTGTCGCTTCTGATGCCAATTTCTCTGAAATAAAACTCCGTCGACACCTTGCGACAAATACTAGGGCATTCTACCCAGATCTTTTAGTACGCAAAGGTGATCATGCACACTCTCCTCCATCTTCCCCTTCTCTAGGTCGCTTCTCTCGCTTCGCTAATTACAAATATCGCATTATGAAAAGAGTGTAAGTGTCCCGAGCCTGGGTGCAAGGGAAAAGGACTTTTGTTCTACTGGAAAAGGGATTTCATCGTCTGTCGTGTAATCTAAACAATGTCGCCGGTCTTGGCTCGGCTGGAACTTCGGGGTCGGCCAAAGAAGCGTCGGCGCTGAGACCCAGACTCGTGACTGGCTCTCGAGGCCGCAGCGCCTGATGTCGCGCTTTCTGGGCGTTCAAGGTCGGTTCGTTCGCGGATGCTCTGGAGACGAGCGACGTGCGGTTGGTGGACCTCTCTGCGAGCCTCAAACACATCCTGGAAATCGCTCCAGTTGTTGTCGATGAAAGGCGTCATACCAGTGCGAGAATCGGCGCGAGCGCGCGTGGCCACCGCAGTACCCGCTGTAGTAGGCTGAGTAGTAGAGTGAATGGAGTGAGAATCGCCTCCAGGCGTCGCAGGCTCGATGCCACTGGGGCCGCCATTCTTGGAAGAGTCGTACGAAGGAGGGGCGCCGCCTGCCCAGTAAAAGGGTGTGTTGCGGGAACCACCAGGTTGCACCTGCCAAGGGCCCTGGAGACCAACAGCGCGGACCTCGGCCATGAGCTGAGCGGCAAACTTGTTGTGCCTTTGCAGACGGAGCAGTTCGTTCTGGAAGTTAGACTTGTGGAAGAAGATCAAGTTCATGGTGAAAGATTGAACCTCGTTGAGAGTGCGGACTTCAGTAATAATGCGAGGTTGGTAGTCGCGCTTGTGTTCGAGGCAGAAGTTGAGCATGCGGGACTTGAGCTCCTCGATGAGCTCCGGATCAGTGCCGAAACCAAGCTTGAGTTCGATAGGGTCGGCCAAGCCGGCAGAACGACGCTGGTTGAGGATGAACAGGGTGTTCAGCACACTGTTGGGTGCCTGTACGATGTGACCTTCCATCTTCTTAAACTCAGTGTACAGCAAGGAAATTTCCGTAACGTAGTAATCGTCACCAGTTCCTGTGGTACCAGTGTTGCCGTAGACAGTGACACGGTCGCCAACATCGAACGGGTGCTTGACGAATACGAAGATGATGGACTGCAGGAACTCTTGAGCGCTGGCCTGGAGCAGCCACGCGAGACCGAGGAAACTAGATCCAGCAGATGCGAGACCGGCAGCGGCTGAGCCCGAGAGAATGGAGATGAAGACGATAATGGCGATGATAACAATGATGACGAGGAAGACTTTATCAAGCTTTTTGATGACGGAATCGAGATCCTTCAACGAGGCGGCGATGGCCTTGCGCTCGAGATGAATCTCGTTGCAAGTGAGCTCCATCTCTTCCATGGAGATGTCGCCATTGAGATCCTTGTCAAAAATGCTAAAGGCGTGTTCGGCCTCCTCCGTGGTCTTGAAGGCGGATTGCATGTCTTCGAGGTAGATGGTCTCCTGACCCTCCCTAGCGAGACTGCGGAAGATAAGGCGGGCGAGAGAATGGGCAGATCCCGTGTTGCGCAACATCTCGTAGGTGATTTTGCGGGCATGGTTGAAGGCGACCTTTCGTCCTATGAAGTCGTTTCCAACGCGAGCCGCAACGCCACCGGCTTTGTTGAAGGCAGTGCGAACATTCTTTCCAACGACACCCATTGGGGTACGGGCGCCTGATCTGTTGCCGTTCTCGGTCGTGAGCCAGATGGAGTCCTCGCGGTTGATTCGCATCTTGGAATGCTCGTAAAGGTGTACCAAATGGTCAATGTCGCTCTTGTTCGTCTCGATTCGTTGGACATATGTGCGCTGATGGAAAGACGTGGCAATCCATTGGATGCAAATCTTCTCAACCCAGTTGAGGGCAGCCAGGACCAGGAAAGCGATGATGACCTTCTGAACGATGTCGACCCATTTGAGATCCGGCTTTGTGTCGGTGTCCGGGTTGAATCCGTCGGGAAGAACGCGGTGGTCTTCGAGGATGGGCGAGTAGGAGCAAAGAATGGCGAGCATCCACATGAAGAGGGCAGTGTGCAGCTCGAGACCCTGGCCGATATCCCTCCACTTCTTGTGGTTTGATGAGCCCATGACAATGGCAATACCGCCAAAGGTGAGAGGCATAAAGCTGGTAACCATGCGGGTAGCCCACAATGAACACCAGACAACCTCAAGCCAGATCCCGAACCAAGTGAGATAGACGCCATAAGCACCGCCGACGGTAGCGCTTTCGGCATCAACAGCGAAGTGACCGATGAGAACTGGAATGAGGAGAAGGGCGGCACCGGGAATCAGATAGACAAAGTATCGGAAGACACGCGGGAACTTTCTCAGCCACTTCCACAATGCAAAGGCGAAGGCACCGGCCTTCTTCTCGGGCGGCGGCTTGGCGGCATCGGCAGGGTTTGGGCCGTTGGTCGCGAAGACATCCTCGGGCTCCATCTCACGGGTCCTACCCTGGCGAGAACGTTGCTGAGAAATCTCATGTTCTTGGTTAGAGACGAGGCGCTCGGCGCGCAACAGCTCCAGATCGTCGTTCAGGCGTGAGGCCTGTTCTCGTGAATCTTGCGGCGACATTGGTCCGCCGTGTGTCTCTTGGGGGATGTGAAGGTGGTTGTCGGTGTTTAGTCTCGTCAACTTTTCGGGGTGGGTGGGTTGAGAATTGGGATCAGTTGCGGTTTGGAGACTATCGTCCGTATGCTGAGAATGCTTCTCATTTTCGTCCGAATTGGCGCGATCGCGGTTATTCGTTGGCGTCGTCATGTTGGGCGAGTTGAAGAGGCCGCTAGGGGCCGTCGGTTGAGATGGGCAGGATTATGGGGTGTAAGTGGGCGAGACGGGATGTGCCCAAGGTAAAATGGTGCGGTCGTTTTGCTTTAAGAGGGATCAAGATGTTCTCCTATTTTACTTTGTGTAGGTGAAGGCGAATAGGCCCGATAAATGCCGTCAGAGGCAAAAGAATGCCCGCAGGGTGATGTAAAATCCGCGATTGGCGTTCGCGGTCGGGTCGTTTCGCTCTTTTTCTCGGTGAGGAAGAATTGCCGCTGGTCGGTGGTGACAAAGGCGCAAGTACTCCGCGGTGTGTGTTCCGGGGGAAGTAGCTATGACCACCGGCAAGAATTGCGATGATGATGGGCAGGAGTGAGGACAGTTGACTCTTCAGTCAAGAAGAATCAAGTACAAAATGGGTACCTTCCTGTTTCCCCCTGGGTGAAGTGTATCTTGGGGGCAGGTAAATCTGGGGAAAGAGACAGGAAAGAGAGAGCGAGGGAAGGAGCTCTTGTTGAAAGGTCGAGAGGAGATGGGCTGGAAGAAATATTTCTTGGGATGTGCACCTTCCCGTCTTTTGTCGATGGGAAAGCTTAGGTTCGATGGAAGTCAACAAGTATCCCCGTACCTCTTCAGATTCAGATGGAGCGGGACCTTGGGAATAAGTGAACAGGGAAAGGGCAAGGGGCCGAGATCAAATAGGCAATCAGCAGAAATGGCAGGCACAAGCACTTCCATGTGCTTGCATTTGTTAATCAACAAGGCGTCGCGCAGTCTGGACTCTTTTTCTTCACTCTCCTAATGACATTGGATGGGAGCTCTGGCAGGCAATCGCAGCAAAGTTATGGGTCCTGCTTCAGTCCCCGACACCCCGACTCCCCAGTCTCTCTCTCGGTCATTTTAGAGAAACAGGGACTCGTAGAGTAAAACTGGACCTCTGTTTCCCCTCTGGCATTGGAGGGCGCGAGGGGTCCCCGGGGGTGGTGTTTGAGCTCAATGAAGTATAGAGGGACGGGGTGGAAATCAAGAATTTGACGACAGCGACGGTTCCAAGAATTGTCTCCAGAATTCTATCTGCACGTCCGAGCCTTGTTCACGTTGACCAGTGGTGGCGCTTGTGAATCGCTGCTTCGACCCGCGGCGCCACGTCGGTGCCCAGAGAAAAAGAATGGGGGCGACGCGCGATGATCTTGCTTGGGGGGCTTGCTCGTCATGAACATTTAAAAATTGGGTCTCCATTTTTAGCTGGGCGTGGGCCTTGGACCTTGATGTTGGGGCCATCAATCTGGTCCATCTGGATGTGTCTCTTGCTCTTGATGTTTGTTGCTCAAGGCATTTACGGTAACTAAGACTTTTCCGATTGCTCGGCTTAGAAACGACTACCATATACACGAGAGTACGTACACCAAGATATCTGAAAAAGGAGCTCTTTGTGTTTTCGAGTGACATTTTCTGAGAGGTGGGAGCTTGGACAAGTTGCTCAAATGGAGGGTGGCAGTGGCAGCGAATGCGACAGCGATATGCCGGCTGGCACTGGGCTCAAAACCGGGTCCGTGCTATCTGACAGGAGAGCCGCTGCAGGGAACACTCAACTCGTGAACCTGGAAACCTTGGAATCTTGAGCGCCTCCTTCACTGGGATGCAGCTATTGCCCACGGTGGTGGTGAGGACGTATGTCGGTGGTTTCCAAGGGCTGAGCAATGGTCCTTCTGCCTTCTGGAGTCCAGGGTCCTGAGATTGATGGAAGGTACCATGCCCGGAGCTCTGTATTGCCTTCTTGCCTTCTCAACAATCACACCCACTCGCTTCCTGCCGCATCGTCCTAGGTACTGCAGACGGAAGGAACAAAGGGGGAAGGGAGGGACCCTGAATATCTCCTCCGTCAAGTTGATTACTCGGAAGCACCGCAGTGGGCGATAAGGTCATGGCTGGTTTTTCTCGCTGCAACATTGCAATTAACTCTGAATTGCAGAGCCCCGTTGGCTTTCCACTTCGCTCTTGACCGAAACTTTGTGTTTTGCAGCACGGTAACTACTGCACTGCATTGTCTTCACTGTTGTGCACTGCAAACTGCGGATAGGTAGCCAGCATCACCCATCGATCGATTTGTCGCACTATCAAGGTCTTGGCTTTCCTCCGTTCACATCACGCCCCTTGCGCCGAATATTCGTCGTCGGTCCGCGGCAGCTCTAAACTGAATGGCGGCTAGCGCCTGCGTCGTCGTCGTCGTTTACAGATTGTCCTCATCGTCATATTCCCCATAGGCAGTCATCACCGCACATGCGCGCAAGGAGAAGACGATGCGAATCGGGTTCCCTCTTGGGAGGCGCCAACCACATGTCACCGGATCCCCATACCAACAATGGGTCACTTTCGAGCTTGACATTGTCTCCGACTCTCCGTTCGAATGACAGATGGCTGGTACTAGGGAGAATCTGGAGACTAAAGCTACGCATCCATTCATACGGTATACTGGAGCACAATGAACTGGGAGACCCCCACTCGGTCGAACCCACGATCGCCCGTCATCGCGATCCTTTTGGTGCCTTTCCACCACGGTATAGCCTGTCCATCCGCACGCCTCATCCCTGAGCCGGGTGGTGGCCGCCGTCTGAGACACCGAGACGCAGTCGCATAGTGAGGCTCTCCGCTGCGTCGCAACGAACCGACGCCACCAACCGACTGAACCGTCTCTCCCGATCCCGCGAACAGACGGTCGCAGATCACACACGCTGCCGCCCGAATCGCCATGTTATACCGGCATACCTACACGCCAGGGGAGGAGCATGAAGACGGGCAGGCGGGCTAAAACACCATCGCATACACAGTACGCACATGGCCGCCACCTTTGGCGCACGGCATCCCTTGCTGCACTTGACTGCCGTGCAAATACCACCAAGTGCCTTAAGTACGGTAAGGTGTTTAGCAGCATCAAGTTTGCAAGCCACCCTCAACAGAAATAGCGTCCGATGGCTGTCATGCGTGCCTGTCGCCAATGCCCAATCTACTGTGGAAAGGGCCGAAGAGACCAGACACCAGCGTGTCACCAATGCCAGCACCAGCGAGTGACGACAGATGCTCTCACCACCATCACTTAGCACACCTACCCTCCCTAGAGGTTGTGCAAGATACTTGGCACTAACTGGGACGACGGTGACTTGAAGAAGCCCGAAGCGCGGGAGAACAACTGCCAGTGGTAGAAAAGAGACTAAGGCCGGGCCAAACTGGTCTCGATACGAGGGACTACCGCAAATCCATTCCACGAGCGGAAACCATGGCAGAACTGGTGTGTCTTGGCGGCAGCAATACCAACTCTGGGTTCTCTGAAGTTTGCCCTGATCTGATTCTGGTGTGCTTGTCTGGCACTGGCACTTCTGGCAATCCTGCGTGTGTCTGCAGCGGCTACTCAGTGGATGGCTCCCTCGACCTTTGGATGCAAAAAGTGGCCATCGCCCGCCCTTGTCATATCGATGCGCATGCAAATCAACCAACCAATACACCTCGGATTCCGGACTGCATAATTCACCTACCAATGAAAAGGGTCCATGTGCCTCAGGTCATTCAGCTGGGTGGACCGCGACGGAGGACTCCTCAGGCTCCCTCCTCTCAGTCTCATGGAAGCTTTGAGCGTCGGGCCACCTCCAACAAAGAACGCACCTTCCTTCTCGTTCAAATTGCGGGTTGAATGGACCGACGGTCGGGTGCAGGTGCGACATGCGTGGGTGGTCTTTCCTCTTGCTGCGATGGACCCCCACTCTTGTCTCTCGACATGGACCCACCAGCCACGGCTGACGTCACACGGCGTCTTTCGTGGACCTTCCATGTTCCGCATTCGACCACGGCAAAACGGGTCCTCTTCGCCCGTTTTTTTCCCCTGCCAAGACTCCAGAACCCGGCCGCTGAGCCCCTAACCCTCAGCTCGGCCCACCGTCCCCCGAATCTTTGGAAGCTCACTGTTTCCAACGCCCGGTGCCGTCACTGTCCGACGACGCTGGTTTTGGCCCACGACCGACAGTCTGCCGAACATTCAGACACGGAGCCCAACCTCGTTCACCTCCAATTATCCATGGTGTCGCCGCAACCCCCCCCCCCCTCGTCAGCAATGTCCTGGACTCCAGAATGTCCAGAAGAGTTTTCAGAAATTCTGCTCCCTCCCCGAGTCCCCGGATCGTTGAGTCGGTCTGGACTCTCAACTCCAAACTGAACTCCGCAGGGTCATCTTGTCAAACTTCCTACAGCAGGTGAAAGTCAGTCGGTCGGGTCCATTGACGATACCACAGAGTCATGGATCACTCGCAGATGGATCAAGAGAGATATGACTGCAGCCACAACAAAATATCAGACAATTGCAAGGGGGTCTCACCGAACACTCAGGCTCCAGTACCTACACCAATGTCGCTCGCCGCCGCAATTCACAGGCTGCCGTCGAACCTTGAGCCGTTTCACCACTAAAAAGACTCATTTACCCATACCGACACCACAGGCTACGAACACCTCAAGGTCTCACGGTCTCACGGTCTCACCACCACGATTTGACGCTCTGAGACACTCCTTATCTCGACTCAACACCATCACGGCGATAACACCTTCTAGCGTCCTTGGAATTCCGACCCTCCTGAAAATCCCTCTTTTCCCACGTCTCTAGCTACCTTAGTGCCAAAAGGGTTCCGACGCAGTGCGACACACAGCACACAACACACCAGCCTGAAATGATCACCACGTCACTCTCCGGCTTGCCCTCTTTAGACTTCCGCCTGCCCGTTTTCTCTCATGCGCGCCCTGGAGCCGTTTGCCACCACCGCCATCGCCCATTCCAAGGGTAGCGGACGGTACATCGCTCGCCGCTGGAAGAATGCTAGACGCAGGTACCAAGCACACTTTTCACCCAGAATGGTTGCAGCCACCGAAAAAGTTTTCTCCAAATCGATGGGGTTGGGTTCCCAAAATAGCTACACGACTTTTCATTGTCAATTGGCCTTTGGCAGTGACAGTCGCAAAGAGAATCAGGTTCATCGTCGGGAAGCCGCAGTTCATCACAACTCTTCGGTGGCTGTGTCAGCAGCGACCCAAAACGATAGGACTTCAAGGGCCATTTCAGGAATTCTAGGCCGGTCGGAAAACTCGATCGGCATCAAACGATCGAAGTTGTCTAGGTAGCACGCCAGTTGCTCTACCGTCAAAGTACTGCGTCCGTGTCTAGACATCTCGCCAACATGTCGTCATGCTCTGCCGCGCACCAGCGAACCAGACATAGGCTGCAACGGCTGGCGCGTTGCTCATGCTCTGCTCATGCTCAGGTTTTGACATTCAAGCTTTCGGCCCTCGAGCTCGTCTACGCGCATCTCCCGAATAGCAATCCCACGCCCGCAAATGCACCTCCCATCAAAGTGGTGATCGGCATCAGCCCGGGAGGACAACTCAGAGCAAGCAGATCCCTTGACCCACGATTCTCCGACTGGGAAAGAGAGTAACAAGCATCACCAACCGCCACAATTCGTTTCCGCTTTTTCTCGTAGCGATCTCAGCGAGCCCTTGACCTCCGTGACCTCGTACCCTTAATTGCGAAGCCGCTTGAAACTGGCGCAATAAGATTGAGAAGAGCCAGACCGCTCCTTGGCCCTGCTAATTGCTCAATGTTCTAAACGAATCAACTCGCCATCCGCTGTCCGTGCTATCGCTCGCGACCGCCCATATTAAGTCAGAATCCATCCAATATCCCTTGCCGACGACGTGCCCTGACCTTGCGCTTCAGGGCTCCCTTCCGGGGATCAGCAGCCGCCCACCTAGCGCATATGGGAGCAAACGCACGCCAGCCCACCGGACTACACATACCGGAGCGGAGGACAGCCGCCGCGAGCCCGCGACGCGACAGCGACGTTTCTTCACATGCAAGGCTCCTGGCGCGAAACACTCTGAACCCTCCCCTAATTTTCCACGACGTGCGACCACCATGCCTGTGCCCTGTGCGGCGATTACGGGAATGAAAGGAGAGGATCCAATGAAGAGAGTTTCCTTTATCTCTCGACAAGACCGCTAATGCGAATCATAGTGGCGTTGTCTCGGGCCCATGCCGTCCATGCTTTGGCTTTTGCTTTTCTTCTGCCATCCAATTTGAGTAGAGGAGACGACACTTTGCCATACTTTTTCGTATATCAAACTCTACCCCTGAGTTGCTGCATAATCCCTAGTGAATGAGGCGTCGCAACTCCTGTAACGCGCCCACACATTTGCAAGCTCAAAGTTTGTTGTGACTCGGGTGGGCTACGAGATGAGAGTAGCTTACAGAAACGTTGATACATCATACTTTCATTACCTGTACGTTGAATTTCATGAATCACAGTTCAGATTCGACGATAATTACGTGGAGGTGATGTTTATACCTCTGAATGCTGTCAAGCATAGTTTCAATATACAGGAAAGTCACATTGTATAAGAAACTAGAAGTTACCGTCGCCTTTTGAACGTGCGATATGCCTCGGAGCCGACAATCTGGCTGCGAACTTTGGACGATGCTGCTTCAAAGGACGTCGACAGTCTCGACCCATTGAACCGACCCCGGTCCCTTGAGTCCATACTCCTCAGCCGGGTGAGCCTTGAAATAACTCGCACCCGCAACAGAAGCAGCGCTTCCAAACGTCATGATGCTGTCCTGCTCCGCTCTCACGCGATTATACAATGTCGAAGCAACTTCTACTTTGACTAGGTTGTGGGCGCCCGCGGAGGGGTTCAGGTAGTCTGTGATATCAATCACCACGTCAGGCGAGCTGTTCACGTCGAGGATGACACTCCCGTCGTTGACCCAGAGTGTCGTTGCGTCCGTGATGGCGCCTAGGTGAAGATGTGCTCCCAGGCGCTGTTCTGCGGTAGATGAGGATAGGGTTCGGAAGGTGGTTTCGTAGTCTGCTGTACCGCTTGTGTTGCTCAGGTTCACTGGGTCTAAATCTTTCCAGGGCGCTAGCGGGCTGTTGAGGAACCGGTGCGGTGTGATGACGGTTTCCATTGAGAGGGAGTTGTTGCTGCTACGCCAGTCGTTTACTGTGATGTTCCAAGTGTCGAGGTCTGTTGCTTCTGGGACCTGAGAGGTGGTGAAGGTCAGGATTTGGCCTGTGGCGAGGGTGAGTGTTGTGGTACCGGGTGCGAGATGTGCTGCGATACCGCTGGTGCGGGTGTCGTTAGTTGTGGCGTTTGTATTGAGATCTTGAGGCGTGGTGTAGAGGAGGCCTTGAAGGGGGCCAGATGTTGATGTTATGTGAGTGCTTGGCGGACGAGGCAGGAAGGATTTGTTGTGTTCATCATCTGCGGATGAGGTCTGGTTGAAGAACACGAGGATGGTAGTCTGATTCGCGGCAAGCGTCACCGGCACGATGATGTTGTTCTCCTCGACGGTGTATTGTAAAAGCGGCGATGCCGAGCCCGTCCAGGCGTCGAGGGTGTACGGTGTTCTGCCCAGCATATCGAGGAAGCTAACATTCGTAGTCGTGGAATTTCCCCCGTCGTTATACAAGAACACAACCTCCGCATCCTCTGTGCTTCGCGAGAAGGGATACCACTTCTCAACAGCATCATCTTGCAAGAACGAAACTCGAGGCCGGATGTTGAGAGCAGCAAGAGCAGCTGGTACCTTCTCCGCGGACGTGAGCACCGTCACGCTCTCCATCTCAAGAACCCCCTTCATAATCTCAGGAACGGAAGCGGCTCCATCGACACCAATGCTCTGGAAATCCGCGCTCCCAACAACGAAGATGGGCAGCCCTGCTTCGGCGAATGTTCTCGTCTGCATCGCCATCTCCAGCGTCAGCTTTGTCTGGTTGGCAAAGATGAGGGCTTTATACGCGGGTCCATCTGGCGCGAGGACGCCCTCCTCGCTGACGACGGCATTCAGGGAGGAGAAGCTCGCGGGGCCGAGATAGTCGTACGTGAAGCCCATCTTCTCAAGGTTGTCGCTCCCATAGACCACCTTGTCGAACGGTGCAGCGTACTGATAGAACGCGAGATCAACCCTCGCGGTACCGACCTGACTAACGAACTGGTTCCTCGCGATATACGCCATCGCTTCAGCCATGAACCAACGATTGGTACCGTTCCCACCCTCTCCGTTGCCGGCATGTTGACTACTCCCCCTCCAAGCCGGCATCCGCGGCCCCCACATGTCGGTAAACGTGTACGCGAAGACGGTATACCCAGGCCACGTCGTCTGCGCGTAGGCGCCAGAATACGCGTACCCGTGCAGGACATTCATGCTCACTTCGCCCGCGAGACCGCGGCGGACGGTGCGGAGCAGGTCCGCTATAGTCTGGGTGTACGACGCGCCGTTGACGGCGCCGGCTTCGGAAGAGACGACGGGGTTACGGGCCATGTGGGCTGGGCCAGAGAGGTGGCGGTAGAGGGAGGGGGAGTCGTCGAAGCCGAGGGATTCGCCTTCTGGTGCGTTGACGAGGGGGATTGAGTCGAGCATGTTTAGGGGCAGGTTGTAGGCTGGCTGGTTGGAGTATTCTAGTCCCCGTTTGCGAGCCCATTCCGAGGTTGCGCGGATGTAGTCTTCGTATCCGGCTTGGAGCGTGAGGCGGTAGTCATCGTTGCAGCGTGACACTAGGGTACTGTTGCTCTGTGAGAGGAAGGATTCACCGTAGGGGAGGTTCTGTGCCGCCCAGTAGTTTTCGCGTTGGATGAGGAAGGGGAGGCAGGATGTGATGTCGTAGCCCCTTTGTGCGCGGAAGGCGTCGGCGAAGTTGTGCGTCCACCAGAGGGCTGTGTCCATTTCCATGCTGTCTTCCCAGGCTTCAGGGTCGAGATGTTAGCCACGGCTTCTGGACTTGATGGGTGTTTGACACCGGGGATGATGGCAGTTCGACGTACCATACTTCCCAACGCGAGCGAGGAGCTCTCTGTCCTGCTCTTCGGGGATGATGTACTCGTCAAAGAAACCCGTCAGCTTCTTTGCCCCCGCGACGCTGAAGTGATCGGTGACCCAGGACCCATTCTGTACCCATGTTGCGGCATCGGGCGCGGCGTCGATGGAGCGCTGGTTGGTGTAGCGTGTGTACCATGCCATTATACGCCATGTGCTTTGTGAGTCTTTGGGGGTCATCCATGAGATGGATCTCGTGGTGAGGTCAACTGTGGCTGTGACGTCGACGACGCGGCCGAGGTTGACGGTGCTGGATGAAGCGTTGGATACTGGTGCTTCTTCGACAGCTAGGACAAAGGAGAGGTTCTGCTGGCCGAACTCTTCGCAGGGATGCATGAACAAGTGGAGGGATGGGCTTGCGGGTTGGGTTGAGAGGGGGAGGGTACCATTGAAGGCGTTCCCTGGGGCGACTGTGATGTTGACGTATGCCTAATACAGTGGTATCAGCCATCCCGATTCCCATATCTCATGGAAGCTTCGCGAGAAGTTTAAGGATGCATGTCACGAGAGTCAGTTCAAGCAGCAGAATAGTTATCACTCACCAACTCTAACGCCAGCCCAACACTCTCTGTCTCCGAAGGCACGCCTTGCCCCTGATTCGCACCAATCGAAAAGTCAAAAAGAAGGCCATTGTCCGCGGCCGCCTGCATCGCCGCGCGGAAGACGGCGCGAGAAGCGTTCGTGCCGTAGCCGTAGGTGGACCAATTTGCCGAGGGCGAGCGGAACTGGTAGTAGGGTAGGAACTCGAGGCCGCCTGCGCCGACGGAGGCTATCTCGGCCACGTCACGGGTGACTGCTTCGATGTCTACTTCGGCATCGGGTAGCCTTGTGCAGGATAATACGTTAGTGTTGAGGACCTCGGGGAGGCTCCTTTGGGTCGATTAGACTAGATCTCACCAGTATCTAAACTTTGGGCGGTAGATGTTCGGAGGGGAGGCGAAGTTGTCAAGGCTGTGGGCTTGGGATGCTGTTGTTAAACACGCAATGAGCGCCGCGAGGGCTCCAAGGCCACGCATGATGTCTTCTTGGGGGGACAGAATCCGTGAGAGCGTCGAAATTCTTGTTCTCCTGCAAGTTGAGGTCAGGAGGGCTGCGGCATCCTTTTAAGATGGGCGTCGTTGACTGAATACGCGGATCTTGGATCACATCGTTGCCCTCATCGGTAGGACTTCTCTAGCGGGACCTTACTACTCGTCATAGAAGATAGCACGTGGCTGTGGGATATTCTCCACGGGATAGGTCTACAGTTTGACATGAAGTCTCGCAAGCAAATTACCTCAGACTTCTTTCCAAAACCCTGTACGGTGGCTTCATTAAGATTAGGCGTGTACGAAATCGAAAACATGGCGGCCGATACGCGTAAAGCATGGGGCTTTTGTCGAAATAGCTTGGACTATACCAGAAAAGGAGGACTTTGGTGAGTCTTGAGGGTTGACTCCGCGGGTGGTGACCTTAGGCAGCGGTGAAATTGCTCCATCACGCAACCAATCTGCCAGTACTGCAAATAGGGTTGCAGAACATCGTCATCAGCTACACAGAATAGCTGAACTGGGAGTTCTTTCTCCGTACTACACCTCATGCTAGGAGTGGCCACTTCCCCAGAAGATGATATCCGTCGTCATAATGTAGACCGAGACCATCCCTGCAAGGGCCGGCGATGCAACGGCGATGCGGGGCATACGAATGCGAAAACGCGGGTTCGCGGCCCCATGAGAGGCGGGATCCGAACCCGCGCTTTCTTGGTCTCTTCCGTGACAGGGTGGTGATCACTCGATATCGCTCAGACGACCATTCTATCTAAGCTAAATTGCATCCTTATTTCTGAAGTTCTACTATGGCTCTCGAGAAGGATGGAAAAGTAGCCGGCTGTCGTTCATCCAGTGGGGAACAGGGTTTGAGAGGGGTAAATGAGGGACAGAGCTGCTGATGTCAATTTGCCCAGGTACTTTGCATCCAAAGTAGGGCAAGGTACGCTAAAGTAAGTACATAGTCAGTTTCAACTTCATCCGTCTTCCACCATCGTTGTACTTGTGAGTTACTTTGCAACTTTCGACCAGCCTTTCTCTCGCAACATGAGTATTATGGACAGGGCCGTTGCCGTCGTTCAAAAGAACCGACAACTCGTCGTGGAAAACGTCGCGCTACCGGAACTATAACCTCACCAAGTCTACGTCAGCGTCGAATGGGCAGCATTCAATCCCACAGATAGTATGTCATGAAAGCTTTGATACTCAACCCGACAAGGTGTAACCCTAAACCCTAGTCGGCCCTGAATCCGGCTTTGTTCTTAATCATCGAGCTCATGCATTTGACTACAGGACTTGCGCTCGACGTTGATGCATTTGGAGACGGTGCCGTTCTGGGCTGTGATTTCGTCGGCACCGTCACGCAAGCTCATACAAATGTGAGCAGGTTGCAAGTTGGTGATAGAATCGCCGCGTTGGTTTGGGGAGGTGAGTCATTCCGAGATTCTCCTGCCTTGTGCCCTGTCTACAAGAGCCTTACTGGGGTACTGACCTTGAGCTTGCACTTCACAGGAGAGATAATGGGTGTTGGGGCGTACTCGTACGTATTTGTTCGCGATCGTTTCAAGCAGCTTTCCTCATAAATCTTGAATTACACAGGTCCTACTGCATCGCCGACGAGCGCATCTCATTCAAAGTTCCGAACACCGTCGAGAGTTCTAAGGCCAGCGCCGTTCCACTTGCCGCAAACACTACGTACCTGGCGCTATTCTCTGAAGATTGCCTCGGCTTCTCGCGAGATGTATCTATCACCAAGCCTCCCGTGCTAATCTGGGGCGGCAGTTGTAAGTCCTGAGATGACCGGGCACAGCGTTTCTCAACAAACAAGATTGAGGCTACTGATAACGTTCCAAACATAGCCGTCGTCGGATACTTCGCCATCCAGCTAGCAAAACTTCACGGCTACCCCGTAGCCACGACCTGCAGCCCCCACAACTTCGACTACGTCAAGAATGCCGGAGCCACCCATGTCTTTGATTACAACGACGCCGACGTAGTGATGAAACTCCAAACTGTAGTGCCGACACTATCACATATCTTCGACACCATCGGTAACGCAAGCTCCTCAGCGATGGCAGCCGCTGCTCTACACGGCAGAGCTGGTGTTCTCTGTACAGTCCGCCCGGGCAAGGCAAACACCGAGGAGGTGCCAAGCAACATCAAAGTGACTGATGTGTTCGTCTTCACCGCGTTTCCGACGGCTCATACGTACCGCGGATTGGTGCACTGGCCTGTACGTCTTTCCCGTTCTCCCTTCCTCTCACTCGCGTCCGTCATCAGATCTCGTCATGCCTTGCGCGAGTCGCTCACACGTCATCTCCATAGGTCTCAATGCCGAATCATCTGCTCAGCGCTGAGCTGTACGAGCGGCTCCCAAGTCTGCTCGAGAGCAACGCCATCAAGCCGCCTCCAGTGAAGTTGCTCGGAAGACTCAGCCCTCAGACAGTCAATGAAGCAATGGAGCTGAACCGTGGGGGAAAGATATCCGCAGAGAAGCTTTGCTTTGATGTCTCTTCTACTTTCGGCAAGTAGAACCTGTAAGATGGTTGGAACCTCGCAGATAGTCCCAGATAATGCATCAATACCCGGATCATTTGTGGAGTAAGAGCCGCAAATTTTAGGAAGTTATGGGTGATTTTCAAACGTCTACGAACTAGACGAGTAATTCGCTCACATTCTGAAAGGTTTACCTCGAGAACCCTCCATGGCAGAAACCAAATCATCGTCTAGGACAAGGTGGTTGTAATCACCCTGCCGGGACATATTGCCCTGCAAAGATCCACCACGGAAATCAAGTCCATCGTAAGCGAGCGAGGCTGTGTTCTCGGTTGAAGCTTAACAAGGCCCCCGGACATGTGGAGTCCCAGAACTGGAACTCACGGCATCGCGGACTGTTTCGTAGCGGAAGTCGGGGGCGGAGGAGAGCGGAAATGCTTGGGAATTGGGGCTCCACGAAATCTATTCACTGCAGCGGAGGAACCCCGACGAATGCTGCACCGTTCCACTTCCGAGCCACCGACCCAGTTCTAGATTAACTAACCGAAATCACATGGAGTCACGAAGGAGCGAGAAGTTATGCTCAAGTTAGGCAATCTTTATGAACGTATTCGTCAATTCTCTCTCTAATGGAGCGCTCTAATGACTTGTCAAGCCTCTCAATCATCCACCCTTGTGGCGATCTGTGGAGCTCACTATCTCTATTCTTAATGTGCTCTACCGTTCAGGCGTCTCCGTCGGTTTCACATGTCCTGACCGTCGAGTTCTGCTGTTCAGGACATCTCAGGCGAAGAACCCAACGACGAAGCACGCGAGAGGTGTTGCACCAACTCATGAATGTCTCCTCATCCTCGGACGGTGGATTCGTATCCTCGGACGGTCCTAAGCCAACGCGATGCTGAAGTCCTCTCCAACACGGGCAGCAACTCTGCCTACAACGGCGTAGGCGGCACGACCCTTCTCGGCGGTGTGGTACTGAACAGGAACAGTCCAGCTCTTGCCCTCTGACGTGACAGTGACCTCCTTCTTGTTGAGCTGGTTGGTAGCGCCGACAACAATGATCTTGTCGACATAGACCTCCCTCGTGGCCTTGAGCCAGGAGCCCTCCCTGACAGACTTGGAGTCACGGCCCTCGGCATCAGAGGATGTAATGGCCTTGCCGTCAAGCTTGAACTTGCGGTAGATGTACTGACCCTTCTCGAAGTCGAAGGAGTCTCCGTCATCGACGTAAAGCTCGCCCTCAGCCTGGCCATCCTTGCCAACGCTGATGACCAGGGTGTAGTCATCGAAGCGCATGAGCTTGGCCGAACGGCGGGGGCGATCGCGGCGCGGGAAGATGTGGCCACCACGCATCAGAAGCGCGACCTGGTCGAGAGCAACGTCCCTGGTGAGGTACTGGCCCTTCTTGGTGGCGAGCTTCTCGTAGGTGAAGTAGTCGTAGTACACCTCGTCATCGGGGATATAGATATCGACAGACTCCTTGTCCTTCTCAACGACGGGCTTGTGGAGAAGACCAGTCGATCCGACGAACAGCTGGTCATCAATGGCAAATCCAGACTCCTCCGTGGGGTGAGTCCAGAACATGGGGCGGACAATCGGGCTGCCGTCGCGATGGGCGTGGAAGAAGGCAGTGTACCAAGAGGGCATCAAGCTGTAGCGAAGGCGGATGGCGGCGGTGAGGATGCCTCTGAACGGTTCCGCGAGCATGTAGGGCTCGCGGCGACGGGCATCAATGTGAGCGTGTCCACGGAAGAAAGGGTAGAAAGCTCCACCCTGGTACCAGCGTGCCATCAGCTCAGGCTCGGGGTTACCGAAGAAGCCTCCAACGTCGGCGCCAGCAAAGGGGAATCCAGAAATTCCCTGGTTCAGAATCATGGGTACGGCAGCGCCCAGGTGCTCCCACGAGGCCTGGTTGTCTCCTGTCCACATGGCACCAAGACGCTGAGAGCCAGCGTAGAAGGATCGGGTAAGGACAAAAGGTCTGCGGAGCTCGCCCTTCTTGCGAGTGAGGAGAGCCTCGAAGGTGGCATTGTGGAAGGTCATGCCGTTGATGTTGTGCACGTCACGGTGCTCCCAATTTCCGTGGTGAATGTTGTCCTTGGGCATGGTGACCTCGGGTCCATTAAACACAGAGGGTTCGTTCATGTCGTTCCAGATGAAGGTGTTCTCCATAGTACCCTTGAAAGCAGCGTAGTCGAAGAGGCCCGTCCACCACTCGACAGCCTTGGGGTTGAAGCAATCAACCCAGTGAGAAGAACCAGGCCAGCACCAACCCTCGAAAGGCTTGCCCTCCTTATTCAAGACGGCCAGGCCCTTGGAATTCATTTGCTCGGTGATATCGTACTTCCCCTCGTTCTTAATATGGGGATCGATGATGACCACGAGGTTTCTGCCATGCTCATCAAGAGCCTTGCCCATACCGATGGGGTCCTTGAACATGTCGGCGTCCCAGGTGAAGTACTTCTTGCCATCGGTGTACTCAATGTCGAGCCAAATGACGTCGTAGGGAATCTTGAACTTATCAAACTTGCGGTCAACGTCCTTGACATCATCATCAGAAATATAGTTCCAGCGGCACTGGTGGTAGCCGAGAGAGAACTCCTGGGGCATGGCGGTGGTGCCGGTGAGCTCGCCATAGTTCTTGGAAATGTCCTTGGGGGTCGGGCCAAGGAAGATGAAGACGTCGAGGATGCCGGCCTCTGAGATCCAGTGGGTCTTCGTGTTGGTCTTGGAGCCAACGCCAAGAGCCAAGGGGTTGGATGAGCCCTTTTCCTTGGTGATATCGATCCAGGTCTCGGCGCCGTTGAGCCAGAAGACACCGACAGTGGAGTCCTTGCGGTGCGCCTGCATGAGAGGGATCGCTCCGTAGAGAGTCATGGGACTGTCGAGAACGTACTCAAAGACATCGGAGTTGTACAGTCTGTAGGGCTCGGAGTACTTGCCATCACCGCCACGAGTCTCCTTCAGAGACAAAGGACCAGCGTGCTCAGGGATACCGAAAACGTGCTCGTATCCGACGAATGAGATATCGAGGGCGACACTCTCGGGGCCACGGGGTTTGGAGTCGGTGTTGCCGCCAAAAGTCTCGTCCCACCAGGTGCTCTCGTCCTCCTGCTTGACTTCGGTGGTTTCAGCCTTCTCAGCGTTCTCTTCGCCTTCCTTCTTTTCCTCGGCAGGCTTGTCGACCTTGGGACGCCAGTGCTCCATGTTGAGTAGACCGCGGTCGTTGAGCTTGATGTGGGAAGATCCATCACGCTTGAAGTCAATGCTAAAGGGCGAGAACTTGACGACAGCCTCGAACTTGGAGGAGGGGCCGTACTGAATGGTGATCTGGTCCTTGTCCTGGTAGGCGACCTTGGCCTCCTTGTCGAGGTTCAGGCCACCAACAATGACGTGCTTCTCGGCCTCGTTGTAGCGCTCCTTGCGGGCAGGGCTGTTGTTTCGCAGCTCGATCTCTCCCTTTTGGCGCTTCTCTTCGTCGACGGTTACGCGAGCGGTGCCGGATTCGAGGAAGGAGACGGTGATGGGAAGGCGGACAGTTTCCTGGGCATCGTTGATGGTCTTGAGGATGACAGCCTGGAGCTGGCCATCCTTGAGGGAAGCAGAGTCGGGGAGGATATTGTAGGGAGCGGCCCAGGTCGAGGACTGGGAGACGGCGTTATCGGCATACTCGCGATTGCGCTTGCAGAAGCCAGATTGATGGCACTTTTTGAAGTCATTTTCCTTAACCATGACTGCGATTGCCTTGTCAGTACAACTAGGACAAACAATGGAGGGGGAACCAAGCAACGTGAATCCGATGTAATAGAAGTAAAGCAAAGGTCATTGCGTCACGGGATTCCATACCTGCGGGCTGGATCATGCAGCTAAGTGCCGCCAGTAGACCAAAGAAGGTCGTCCATTTGTAGGACGACTTGCCGGTGGTCCCCATGGCGGAGGGGTGTGGCGATTGTGTGATTGTCCGAAAGAATTCAATGCACTGCTAGAAGAAGTTATGAAATCAAGAAGCGAGCATGGGAATGAGAGCAAAGAAGGCGAATCTTCTTTGTGGTGCTCTCGCGTCGCGCGTTTGTGGTGGTTTTTGGTACAAGTTGAATCGGGTTGGGTGGGAGGAATTGGTGACGTTTGGGTGGAAGGTACTTGTGAAGGTGAGACGCCGCCTGAGTTCAACAGCTGTCCCCTTGACTAGCTCCACTTCGGGCTTAGCGCGGGTCGCATGCTGCGGGAGACAGGGGTCTGTCGGAGAGCATATGTTTAATCGGATATTTGAAGATGGATAGCTGCATAGACCTTTCTAGCCAAATATTTACCCCGCCATGGGAGTAAACGACTTCCAAACCACATGCGTTTGTTGTTGGTGGATGGTAATGTTGATAGAAACTCGATCGTTCTCTGTAAGGAGTATTTATGGTGGCTTCCATCTATGTGCGTGAGGATTATACGTCTATTCGGTTTGTGTTTTGACAATGCCGTACCGAACTACCCATGCGATCGATGGTTTGGCCAGGCACGCGTGAGACGAGACGACGTCTACGAGCGCCCTCCCCATGTGGTCTCAGATCGTGAGCTTCTTGAGAGATGGTATCACATTATCACTCGACTACTACGCATGCTTGTTCTTTGAGATCTGTGTCATCCGGGCCTGGGCGGCTTTTGTGGAATGTGTGGATCCAACAGAGCCAGGTTGGCTCGGTTGTTCACCATCTCATGATCCGCATCACTATGACAAGGACGCTTGATGCGATTCCGAGAGCAATTGCCGGATAGGAATCCCGGATGAAGCGGCAGGAAACGGGCGTCTCGGAGAGGCTTGTTTGATCAATTTCATGACCTATCACTGGAAAGAATTAAAGTCGCCTGCAAGTTCCTCAATTGAGAAGGAGATCCAGTAGTTTTTGCTTTAAGCGATACGGAAATAACCAAGAAACAGTCATCAAGACAGGGTTGCGAGTCAAGAACTGTGACGATATTCAGGACAACGATCAAAATGAAAGGTTACCTTCTGCCCACGCTGCATAAATGACAGCACTATAAGAGAAATAAATTTCCATATAGGTCATACTTCGTGATAGTTGGACAAATTCATCCAGACGTAAACATGGCGCACTTGCTACTTCTGTTACTCGCCGGGCTCTCGGGTGGCCTCTGTCAAGAGGCGCCACAAGTCCAAATCAGAAATGGCTCTTACACGGGCGTCCATCTGCCTTTACTCAACCAAGACTACTTCCTCGGCATGCCGTTCGCGCAACCCCCTGTGCAAGGCCCCCTTCGATTCTCGCCACCGGCTTCATTGAACATCTCCTGGACTGGATCGAGAGACGCTACTCAATTCGGCAACATCTGCTACGGCTACGGTGTAAGTTCGCGCGGCGAGGATACCCTCCTCCTCGCTGGGCAAATGTCGTGTGCATAGGGGGCATTGCTAAAGTTATTTAGAACGATAACAACAGGCTCGCGGCGCTTGGATTCAAGATCTCCGAGGACTGCCTGAGCATCAACGTCGTTCGCCCCTCCAACTACACAGACCAGTCACTGCCAGTTGCCGTGTACATCTACGGTGGCGGCTACTTCCAAGGTGGCAGCGCTGATCCTCGGTTGAACTTCTCGTCCATCATTCGGGACTCTGTTGCAGCTGGGAAGCCCATCATTGGTGTTAGTTTCAACTATCGTCTTTCCGCCTTTGGCTTTCTAGGAGGGTCTGAAATTGTGGCTGCTGGAGTTGCAAACCTTGGCTTTAGGGATCAAAGATTGGCACTACACTGGGTACAAGGGAAGTCGTAACTGTTGAGGTGCTTGATTGACACGTTCTCAGCTAACTCGTCCGTAGAAAACATCGCCGCCTTTGGAGGAGATCCTACCAAAGTAACCATATTTGGTAACAGCGCGTATGTTCTCTAGACTTTCCGAGGGCTAAAGTGAAACCCTGGAAACCGAGCTGATGAATCTTTGTCTCTAGGGGTGCAGGTTCTGTCGGCGCCCAACTTCTGGCGTACAATGGGCGCGATGACGGATTATTCAGAGGGGCCATTTCTCAGTCGGGAGCCCCTGCGGGTTTCTCGCCATTCTCTCCGTGTAAGTTTCAGTCTGCCAGGCTAAGACTCTCTGACTGATGAAGTGATTCGCTACAGTCCTCGACATCGCAAAATGGGACGAAGTTTATGAGAATATCACAGTCGGCACAGGCTGCAACACGACAGATACGCTTGACTGTCTCCGGAACGTCCCAATCGAGGTTTTGAATGCCGTCGTCAATTCTACAGCCACTTCAGGAGCTTCCTACGGACTAGGTAAGTATCCACAGGTTTGAATGTTGTCAAGCCCGGGTTAATAACAAGTCCAAGTGTTTGACGGTGACTTCGTGGCCGATGCCCCAGGAGCCCAGCTGGCCAAGGGCAACTTCGTCAAGGTCCCGTATATCATCGGCCACAACACAGACGAAGGATCTGCCTTTATCCCGGGCAACAACTTCGACAATGCCACGTTCTATCCAACGTCCAAGATCGACACGGATGAACAATTCAGGGACTACATTGTTTCGCTCAAGGCCAATGAGACGGTTGCAAGTAGAGTGTTCGACTTGTATCGCCAAAACGCATCGGACCAGGCTCTAGCCACGTACTCAGACGATCTCGGTGCTGAACTCGGTTATCAGTACAAGAGAGCTGTTACGCTCGCTGGCGACTCCAATATCATTGTGCCGACTCGTTATACGGCTCAGATGTGGGCGGCGTACAACGTACCGTAAGTATACCCGCACTGACGTATTGTAATATGCTTACTCATCAACCAATTGGTATTCTAGTCTTTACAAGTATCGATGGGACGTCATTGTCAGCGGGTTGCCTCGCTACATTGGCGCAACGCATGCGAAAGAGATCTTCTTCGTCTTCGACGACCAGAGCAGAGACGACTATGACGTGTGGCCTCTGCAAGGTAAGCCCAAGTCGTTCCCTGACCTAGCTGTAATTATGGCAACAGCATGGGCTAGCTTCGTTGCAACGGGCGACCCGAATAGTAATGGATCCGGTAAGTGCGATCTTGTGCGGACCTCGACAGGATGGCTACTGACGCTGAGCTTCTTAGTCAACGGTACAAATTGGCCTCTGTACAATGGATCCAAACAGAATTTCGTCTTCACTGGAAACGTTACTAGCCACGTCGAGAATGACGATACGCGTGAGCAGGAAATCGGCTTTCTATCAAGTCTCTTTTGATGTCAAGTGAAGTGGAAGTGACAGATCAAAATGGTGGGACGGGACCGGGCAGGATGGACGAACAGGGCCCATAATAGACGTAGAGGTACCTACCTTGTCCCGGATAACCAATAAGAGCACATTAGCCCCGCTGTGCCACTTAAGAGATTATCCGAGATGCAATAAGACGGAAAATAGGTACCTGATTTGTACCTGACAACCGGGCAGTATCTCAATCAACACGCACCATGATTATTTACTTATGTATCAACCCAAAACTGCATGACTTTTGAGCTTCTCTTGAGTGAAATTTAAGGTCAATTGCATGTGACGATCCAAAGAAAAGAAACTTGAGCTTGGTGTTTTGTATTTCAAGTACTATAGGTAAGGAACATTCCCCTTGGTTTAATGCCACCCGACACCTCACCTCACCCTCTCGTTAGAATCACGGTGAACCTCCACCTTTTGGTTGCCATCAATGCTGAGCTGTCAAAATAAAAACTAGGCGGTCTGGCTTCACAGTTGCAAAACTGCCGTATCAGAAGCTCGGTACACTGTACAGCAATCTCCACACCTTTTCACCACGTTTCTACCTTGGCACCTTAGGTACTTGCTTTCATCCAATGGCAGACTCGGGACCCCACCACCACAGCAGCGGCGCGCAGGACAACGACCCCGCCTCGAAGCACAAGAAGCCGCAGCAGAATAATGCAAATGCAAGCTTCCCCGAGTACGCCCGCAGGACAGCAGAGAAGCTGCCCCCACCAACTTTCATAATTCTCGCTCTCCTCTTCGGTTTGTACATAATTTTTTCCTCGAGCCAACAAAACCAGCGGTCAGCAGCAGACCTTTCTTCTCCTCCCGTCGCCCCTTCCGTTGTCACCACCACAATCTACCAAGAACATCAACCATCTTCAACTCCCAAAGTCGTCGTTGATACCTCTCCCAAAATGTCTACCGAGCAGACGTAAGTTCATATCCCAATTGCTCTCTCTCTGCACATCGAGTTGGCGTGCTGCACTCCAATACTGCATCATGCTTTGTTTTGCCTTTCTTTGAGCTCCCGCCGCTACCCTGAAATTTACCCCGCCATCGTGGTAGGTTTCGGGCAGAAGAGGGGCACACATCACCACTACGAAACAGAACAAAAAAAGCTGACTTCGAGATAGCTTCATTGCCATCAAGCCTGACGGCGTTCAGGTACGCTTCATCCCACCTGGTACTTTCCAATTGCCAGGCACAGCAAGCTGACCCTCCCATAGCGCGGCCTGATCGGCCCCATCGTCTCTCGCTTCGAGACCCGTGGGTAAGTTTTCTCCCAGATGATGCCCTACCTACTCTGGACAAGTCCGTCATCTCTAACACGTCTACTACAGCTTCAAGCTCGTCGCTATCAAGCTCATGACCCCCGGCAAGGAGCACCTCCAGGCCCACTGTTCGTGACTTCCTCTCGGTTCCCTCGCAAAGTAGAGCTAACTCTTCCAAACAGACGCCGACCTCAAGGACAAGCCCTTCTTCGCTGGTCTCATTGAGTGTATGTTCCATCCCCAATGCTTTGCTCACCATGAATTCAAGCTGATATTCTCACAGACATGAACTCTGGCCCCATCTGCGCCATGGTCTGGGAGGGCCGTGATGCCGTCAAGACCGGCCGTGGTAAGTCCCTCACGGATCTTTCGCATAACTCCCTTGAGCCGAATAACCTCATACTGATATACACCTCACAGTCCTTCTCGGTGCCACCAACCCCCTTGCCTCCGCCCCTGGCACCATCCGTGGCGACTACGCTATCGACGTCGGCCGCAACGTCTGCCACGGCTCCGACTCCGTCGAGAACGCCAAGAAGGAGATTGCCCTCTGGTTCAAGGATGGCGATGTCGTCTCCTACAAGGCTTCCCAGTTCGACTGGATCTACGAGAAGCCTTAAATGCTTAATCTCTACTCCACCACTATACACGAGCCGTAGACGTCCACCGTACGCTTGCCGAACGTGTGGGATGCATGTCGCCATGTTAGGTTGATGAAGAAAAGTTATAGGTCAATCAAAAAGCACAAACAAAGAGCCCATACGCTACCAGAAGCATGATGTGATATTTGATATCTTCAACCGTGACTATCGACTGGATCTGAACAATCCACGGGCTCTGCCCATCACGCCCGCAAACCACGGCGTCCCCCACACGCTGACGAGTATCCTTGCCGGCAGCAGCGCCTTCGTAATCGCCCAAGCCATAGCGACCTCCACCACAACCTTGTACTTGCCATCCCTCTGCCACTTCTCCAACACATCCTGCGTGCTCTCAACCTCCCCGCCCCCCTCCAACTGCCCCGTCATCGTCCCGCGGTCCTGAGCCTCGAACCCAAACCACCCCTTCCTACTGAAATACCTCTCCGCCATACCCACGCCATCCCTGACGTATCCCGCCCAGTGACCCGTCACGTACTCGAGCGGTAGAAAGTTTGTGTAGTGGAAGAGGCCGAAGAGGCCGAGGAGGGGCACGACGGCGGTGATTTCGTGGAGGATCAGGAAGGCGATCACGTGTGAAACGGGGGCTTTGCGGAGGCCGGTGGTGTATCTTTGGAAGCGGAGGGGGACGCGGTCGAGGATGCGGTCTGCGGAGCGGGACGGCGAGGATGTAGAGGAGGAAGGGTTGGTTGAGTTTTTGCGTAGAGCTGTTTTCGTCGTTGGCGTTTGTTGGCGGATTGTGCGGAGAGCTGGCCGCGACCTTGCGAAGGCGCGGCTTGCGAACATTTTGTTTTTGTTTCTGTGCGTCGACGGCGGCCTTTGGAGGGCCAGGTTCTGCTGAGGTAAAGAACTAGGAAAAGAATTCAAGAGCAATTGAGCAGGTGTCTGGCATGGGCCAGAGCGCTGTACATTAAAGAATGTGGTGTATGTTGACGCGACGAGCTTTGGCCGGGTGATTCGGTAGGAGATGACGCTCAGAAAGAGCTCTCGGTGGGGCAGAATGTCAATGCTTCGGTGTGCTGCGCTCACCGAGGTGAGGTGAAGACGCCGTCGGTGGTTGACAGTGCGGGCCGCCGCGGGCCGAGACCTGGACGCCCCAACGACGTCCCGTCACACGCTACGCTGCCTATCACGCGCGCTACGATCCGAGGTTGATTTTTACTTGACAGGACATTGCCCTAATTTCCCATGACCGATTGTGATATCGTTGACGGTCCAGCCACTCGACGATTTTGGGATTGCCACGGGCAGGTGTCTCTACTGGCGCCTGAAGTTCGTCGTATCCTTCCTTACATTCGTGCAATTCAGTCCAATTCTGGCCTTTATTGTAATGTTATATTCTTCGAACGACACTGGATGACCTGGAGACTTCCGTCCCAGAAATGTGCATCTAGGCTTACCGGCTGTAATCGTCGCTCACAGACGCATCTTCACCGGGCTCTGGGCCGTGCTCGGCATGCCGAAGGTGTTCGGACCTTTCTAGCACGCCGTCCATGCTCCTCGGCGGCGATGGGAATATTTTTAACACCCTCTTGACTTACCTACGATACCGAGAGGTAGTCTTCCATCTATTCCTTTGGTATCCCTGGAGTGCTCGAGAAGCTCAGTCGCAGGTCCAAGACGCCAGTGTCATCATCACTGCGCACTCGATGGGATGTACGACCGCTCGAATGGCCAACCCGACGACAACGACTCCTCTGAGCAGATGGTTTCCCTAGTGATATTGCGCAAGCTGGGAATCGGGCATCGGGATTTGAACTTGTCAATTGAGGTTTCTGGCGGGGGCATAGCGAGCCACCCCGCGACTTCGTGTTCATGAGAGGCTCGGAATGACACGATTAGGAAGGAAATGGCGAGAGTTTCGACTCCAACCCTAGCATGTTTCGTGTACGAAAATTGATATATGACACACTGGCTCTCTTATCGCTGCGAGGAGTGGCAGATGACCACGCTTCATTCCTACTAGGCAAACCACACGAACCAGATGCGGCTAAGCCCTGAATCCTGGAGTGTTGCTAAACTGAGGCACGGCTCGCAATGTTGCTTGCTGACCTTGCTTTGCTACGCAGTACTCGGTCTCGTTCTATTTCTTGTTTCTCGTCGGAGACCGGGTAGTTTTCCTTGGGTTGCGTTCCGAAATTCTTCATGTATACGTGAACTTACTGTTTTATTGGTAGAGAAACAGAGAGAGTTGAACCAAAGATCCCTCCTAGGCGTCGCCGAAGATCTGTGCTCATGCCGACTTTGATGTAGGTACTCCATCGACGTGTTTGAAGCAATTGGCAAACAACGCGGGATGACTGGAGTAAGCGAAAGTTATTCTCGAGTATCAAGAACAGCTCGGAATTCATCAGACAATCAATCCTCCGATGACAGAAAAAGGCAAACCGAGCATCGGCATGGCTAGAAGGGTGGAAATTGAGATGATGCCTGAGGTAGTTCTCGTGAATTATTCCAATCTGCCAGACTGTTGCGGGTCTCTGTCCCAACTCCCAAGCCTATACTAGCTACCTGGGTACAACGAGGCTTCAAGTCTGTACGTAGGTACATGTACTTTTGTTTTGAACAGCCTGGCAGTCCAAGAACTGCGCCATCGGCCGGAGTTCTGCCCAGCATTACTCCGTACTGCCCACAAACTTAGGCCAATCCCTTGACTTTGATGACAAGGAGTACCTAGTACAGGTACTCACCAACGCCACTGAAAGCCGTCTAAGACTGCTATTCTACGGTGACCATACTTTGAGGGACTTCTGCGTACCTCATTTCAGCAAAATATGGATAGTACCTTGAGAACCCAAGTTCAACCACCTTAAGCCACAAGTCAGCGATCTGAAGATGTGTAATATCAACCTCGAATTACTCGATTACTTGAAGTCGAAGTCTTATAGCCTGCTTAGGTCGTTGACTTACCTCCCAACTGAGCTGAGTTTTTACGCGCAGTAAGACAGCGCGCCAGATGGAGTGTTGGATGCCCCTTCTCCAAGGAATGGACCACGAGTTGTAGGAAAACTCTCTTCGAGCGAGTTGAAGTGACTGAAAAGGTGTGGATTTCATTTTCCTATTTGACTATTCTTCCCCGCCACCATAATTGTCTGCTCTGGGTTGCAATCGTGAGTGAACCTTCATCATCAAACAACCCCCTTGGCTAGTCTCGCGGATCAAAACATTCTCTGGGTACGATTAGTATGCTCTAAAACTGCTAGCACAATTGTACCGTGCTCTATGGTCTAGGCCTGCCGTGCCTGCGAGTTTCAGCTTCAATTGAAGCGAATGCCAAGAAGACTTCTGTGAGGCATACTGGCTTGGTTTCATTAAATCTGTCTCCATCTTCAAGAACAGTCGGCATTCATTACAACTCCAGAGCCTTCCCGGATAGATCCCATCCCACTTGGGATACTCCTGTCCATCCGTCTGGTCCGACCATGGGGCTCTCATACTCTAGCGTAACTCAATGTTGCCTGATCTCGAACCGCAGTCTACCTTAGTGAAAGCCGGCGGCTTCGGGAATCGATGGCGAGGAAGATTCAGGGTGGCGGCCCGCACTACGCTAAGCCTTGATCGAAGAACTCCTTGAAGGTTTTCCCCAGCCCCTGAAGTCTGGACCTCCTCTCCAGGGGTTCTTCAACGCCGAGGGATAACCTGCCGAAAGTGGGCACAACTTTTGAGAACCTTCAGCTATCTTTGTCCTTCATTATGCCAAGACCAGTGAAAACTCAACACTGTAAAGCATCGCCCTCGGCATGTCTTCCAAATCATCATCAACCTTCCGTGGACAACTGTCGTCTGAACCTACTGCCGAATGTTACTCTCGGACCGTGCAGCGAGCACGCCTACCCTGACCCCATCTCCGGAGCAATCACCTAGATGTTGCCTTGCCGAACCCTCGACAATCAGTCCATTCACCCACGGCCCGAGAAATGATGGACTTTGTTCTTGAACATTCCCACGGGAAGGGTTAAGATCTTTCAGCTCCGTCTTTATTGAAATAACCTGCAGAATCTTCTTGAAGAAAATCCTTTCTTTCGTCACACCACACAGCAGGCGATACTCGAGAATCGAAGACTGCCGAGTCAAACAATTACAACGAACAATCATCGATCTCGACCCTGTTGCTTCTACATTTATCAAAATTGCCGTCATCAAGAAACACCATGACTTCTACCGAAAAGATGGAAGTCGACAAGATCGAGGCCACCAGCGCGGCTGTCCCGACAAACACTCTCATCCCGACCGGCCCCGCCATGGATCGTCAGTTCGCAAATTTCAACAGCTTCAAGTATTACCGCAAGAACACGAAGCCGAACAACGCGGTCTACATCAGCCGCCGCGAGAAGAAGGAGACCTTCCGACATCTGCGCAGAAATGCAAGTAAGTAACACCCCCATTCCTCGTTCGGTGCCAAACAAGCATAAAGGCGTCGGACTGATCCCTATGGGCACACTGCAGTCTCAGGACCCAGCACTGGGTCCAGAACTGGCGGCGAAACGGACTGGTACGACGTCCCATCCTCGATGCTCACCGCCGGGGACAAGCTCCTCATCGCGACCAACCGTCTTCCGACCATCGTCCGCATCGTCTTCAAGACCGGCTTCTCCTTCACACCCCTCTCCTTCATGAGTAAGGAGGCCGCCACCGATATTTGCCGCTACCTGGAGCTCGAGGGCAAGCTCACCAACTTCCAGGGTGAAGGTGGCCGCATCGCCGACTTCATGCGCATGATCCTCAACGAGTGCGAGCGATTCAAGTATCAGTACACCGACAAGACCCTCTTCAAGGGGGTGCCCAAGCAGAGAGGCTTCATGCCGGGCTTCTGGGTGAACATTGCCCACGAGGTCTCCATCAAGCAGACCATTGCAAAGGGCAAGCCCGCCGAGACTTGGGCCGACGATATCATCAAGACTACTACCTGCCAGGAGATTCTTGGCGCCTTCGTCCGAGCTCGCAAGGCTTACTTGCGAGAGATGGCCAAGGAGGGCGAGGGTGATACTGGTGGTGATGATGACGGCGCTGGCGGCGGTTTCAGCGTCTTTGAGGACATATACACGAAGAAGGTGGTTGCTTTGATCCGGGCTATCGACAGTTGGATTGCTTTCAGCGAGGAGAACGTGGAGAAGCGTGAGGCTAAGGAACTTGCGCTCGCCATTGATCGCTTCCGGATGTAAGCTATGCGAATATTGTCATTTGTGCGGAGAGGCGTATGGAGATAATAGCGTAAGGACTCGAAGAGGAGCGATGTACAGAGCCCAATACGGTATCCATAGGTTTACTCAAGGTGGACTGCCCGACATTGACTCGAACCAGGCTCTCGGAGCCGAAACCCCATTATCGGTTAATCAATAAAAAAGTATCTCTTTACATCTGCAGTCGCGTGTTTTTCGTGCCATTTTCCATAAACCAGCGCGTGTTCATGCCCTTAAAGCATCTTTTGGTGTTAACATCACACATTGTATGTTTTCTTGACATATCTTCAAGACGAACTAGATCGTACAGCATAACTCGAGAGATGGATTTGAAGCAGTTGGAGTCTTTCTGATATACGCCAACGCCCTGTAAACTGGAGCACTTTCCAGGTGACTGACAGCTGAGAGTGAGGAGAAGAGTGGCTAACCTCCGGCGATTTGTCCGTAGACATCAATTCAAATCTCGGAACAGTCTGATATTCTCCAGCTGCCCTTTGTTTCTCAGCCAAACCTTATTTATTCGAAACTCCTGCTCATTCAAACGTGTACCGGGGCTTGAAGTGTCGTTGCCGCCAAGAGGTCAGGCTCGTGGTGATGCAGCACAGGCTGCCGATAGGACAAAGAGGCTGTGTTCAAACAGTCCTCAGCGGACCAGTAACCGAATTCGACATGGAAGCGGCACGGGCTCCAACAGGCTGATCAGCTGCAGAGTCACACCTAACAACGCCTTCGATCCAAGTTCCAAGCTTGGGGAGTCGGCGCGTTGCGGTGTTACCGTCTGACCTCGTATAAATCCGGCTGCCGTCAGAGCGGCCAGATACCCAAGACTAGGCTGCTGTAGATCTTTTCTAGCGATTCTGGCATACTTTGCAGGTTCGCTATCGCATCTCCAGCGAATTCTTTGACCTGTCTACTTTAAGCTCTGCCAGCTTCCATTGCCACTGTCATTAAGACGATTGTCGTGTTATCTTCGTATTTCGTTTCACTCATGTCGTCAATGGGATGTCATACCAAGATTTTCTACCTTTTTATCTGAACTGCCGTGGCACTACCGCACCTAATTGCTCCGGTCGAAGTTCTTCGTCCGAGACTTCAAGTGCTGCTCGAGACCTCCGAGCAGAGACATGGCAGTTTTCCCTTGGGGCTAGAGTCACCCAACAAGGCTGGCTTAACATTTCATTTTACAAACTTACCAAAGTCTATGGCGCTTGTTCCGGTCTTGTTATTCTCCGTTTGTATACCTTTCTGGCCGAGTACCTAGAGAGCATGGTACGGCCAGGACGGCCCTGTGTATGCCTTCCTTCCCGCATATTGATTGCCACGACAGAAGGGTATATACCCCCCGAGTCCATGCGCGTCACCAGCCAGCAGGCCGTCGTCTAGGTCGACGGGTTAGGTCAAACTGGCTGGGTGGTGGAGTGGTTCGTGGTCAAAAATTAAAATCGCCAACCAGCCTACTCGACAACAAGTTAAGCGCACACGAGTCCCGGAATAAGCACCAAAAAGTTTCCCAGCATGAGCACCAAGAGATGTAGCACCCAGTTCAGCACCGGGTGGGGGGGCGGGGGGGGGGTGAACTCTTTTTGCTTCTTGGTGCTGAAGACTAGATGTTTAAGACGATCCCGAGTTCTACAAGAGGAAAGTGATTGAAAATAAAACCTGATAACCTTCACACTCTAAATTCCTGTAGCATGAATAAACACCATAACACAGCGTGGAAATACTTATTTGCACTACGTTTCTTTCTAACACACCTCTTCTTCGGTGTGGCTTCCCCGCAGCGACCATTGAAATGGTGTAAGTATCTCATTAATTACTTACCTATCGCTACGTGATCAATGAGCTAGTAGGATCCCAGGGCGGCCTCTCCTCACTCGTCTACTTCCAATGGCGTAGATGGGACAACCGGAATTGACTTCCTCTCTCTGTGCGGACAGAGATGGGAGGATATCCTACTCTTGCGTGATGGCCGCGGAGTCAGCGTAGAGCGCCCGCAGCGGCGCAGCCCACCCATATCGGGATTCTGTTGTCATATTCCTGCCCACTCGCCTCTCTTTCAGAGCTTCATCCAGATGGAATTTCATCTGCGTTAGACTTTCCAATGTCCTTTTACCTTTCCATTCCAACCTAGACCCCGCGAGGCATGTCAAACGACTCATGTCAAACGATTCATATTCTACAAGGGCCCAGTATATGATGGAGTAATTCTAAGTAGACGCATGTTTCCGCGCGTCCGCATCGACTGGGACCAAGGTTCTGGCGAAGTATAATCAGGGGCGGGCGTGGAAATGTATCAGTTCAAGTATGTTCGGATGGCCACGCCCCTGAAAGAATAGATGTGCTCTCTCACACCCTCTCGGAGCACCCATATTTTACTTCGGGTATGGGGCCGCGCTAAGTATGGTCATGGTCCTTGCATGATTTGTGCGGCTAATGCATCACTGGCCGTTCTGATAGCTGCTTTCAACGCCCTGTGATGTCGCCAATGCCCAAGATGCGCTGAACTAGCCCCGCGTCGGATGATCCATATGTTCAACCGGCCCGACCTCTCACTTCTCTCTCCTCTACCCGTACGGTGTAGAAGATTTATCCACTCATACGGTTTGATGAAGCACCTGCACGGTTTGAGCCGTTGGCCACCTTGTGAACATCATATTACAATCGAGACATGACCAAGCAAACTTGACCGATATTCAGGGAACGGTCTGGATGATGCGTGTTTTCCTGGGTAGCTCGGGTCACTAGCCCTTCTGTTTCATCGCACGGAAAACTGTGAGAATGATAGCAAAGGAGGTGTTCCCAGATACAAAAGAAAAGGGGTCCGCCTAAAGGTGTCGCAGTTTGTAGGGCATCAAGCAAAGAAGACTGTTTGATCCAGCTCTGTTCATGGCAAACAAAGGAAATCGGGATGGCCACCATGTTTAAGATGCTTGCCTAGTACTCTCTTGCTGAAGGGATAGGAGATAATCAAATTTCCATTCATCTCTCGAATGATTCTCAGCTATACCCATCCCAACTGATCATCCAAGATGTATCTGATGACGGCAGTTGCTGTGTCCTTGGCCACTACTGCCTTGGCAGGAAACCAGCTGGGACTCCTGGGATTCAACTATGGCGCCACGAACGAAGATGGGTCATGCAGGGGCTACGATGATTTTTTACGCTACTTCCAGAACGCGAAGACACTGGCCGGAGCGGACGGGAAAAACTTCACCTCGGCTCGTCTGTATACTTCCATCCAGTGTAACAATACACACGAACCGACCTCGTCATGGGCTGAACCCACTTCGGCTTACAAGGCCGCCATCGATACCAACACCAATATCCTGGTCGGACTTTGGGCCAGCGCCGGCAGTCAAATGTACACCAATGAGCTAAGATCTCTTACGGCCGCATATATGCAGTATGGTGAAGCTTTCACTAACCTGGTCGTCGGCATCTCCGTCGGCTCAGAAGATTTGTACCGGCATGCGAGCGGCTTGACCGGTAAATATGTTGGCGTGGGCGCCGACGCAAGTGTGATTGTAGGGTACATTGCGGACCTTCGAAGTTTGATCAAGCAAAGCATACCTCCCCTGGCGAACAAGCCCGTTGGACACGTCGACACATACACTGCCTGGATTCTTCCCGAAAATGCGGCCGTTATGGATGCCGTTGACTGGCTCGGCCACAACTCCTTCCCCTACTGGGAGTCCGACAAAAATAACACTATTGAGAACGCCCCGGACCTATTTACCTCTGCTCTTGACCAGACAAGGGAAGTTGCTTCCCGAAGTTCAAATGCGTGTGGCAAGGGAAAGGAGGTGTGGGTCACTGAAACTGGATGGCCGCATGGTATGACTTCCGCTCAGCATCACATCTCAAGATTTACATGGTCTCGAACGCTAACTACTTCCCAAAGCCGGCAAATCTGAAGGTGCTGCTGTTGCCTCAGTTGAGAACGCTCGTCTCTACTGGACCGGCGTCGGCTGTGACCTCTTCCAAACGAGCCTCAATGTATTTTGGTACATTCTGCTCGACTCCAATGCTGATCAGGTCAATAATGGCATAGAGTTTGGTCTTACGAAGAATAGCGATGTTTCGCAGCCTGTCTTCAACCTTAGTTGTTCAAGCTTGCCCGACTCTTCAGGGGAAGAATGTAACAGATAGCAGATACTTCCAGTTCCCTGTGTGATAAGGAAGCTGTCGTAATGGGGCATGACCCCGAGCGACGAGTCAAGAGGTCCGCAGAGACGATCTCAGGGGTAAATGTCAATGAGAGCGAAGATTTAGCCTAATGACCTAACCTACTGTGTTCTTGGTACAGAGCCAGCTCACCGGTTGACTGATCCATGTATTTGCCAGGCATCTCTCTTACATACGAGAAAGAAAAAACAATATGATCGCTTTCAATCATCTTATAAGCACGTTCCCTAACCAAGTAGAGTCATCACAACCTAAATGAAGTGCCGTTGTTGACTTAATGTCGCAAGCTAAGAGCACATTTACCGCCTCGATTCCCTTATCTAGGCATGGAGGCACAAGCTGACATGGCTTGATGAAGCTAACCCCAAGGCGCAGATATCATTATTGTTTGATCACTATCTTCGCCCGGAGACTGCCTTACTCCGGAAGCATATCAAATAGACAGGTTTGAATGTGGTTAGGTGCGACGAGTCTCCCACAAAGCCGTTATTCAAGTAGCGTTTTTGTATCTGCGAAATCCGAAGATCTCCCGACATCGTCGCAGAGGAGGCACGCCGATATTTCCAATCAACGACAGGGGTGGATGTTCAGCAACGGCCGAAACTCCCCGGGTCGGCTCATCCCCGGTTATTTTACATGGCCTCTTGATGTATCTCCCGGACTGGATAATTCTACCCGAGTATCTTACTGTTTGAGAAACGCGGGGTTAGGAGACGTAACGGGGATTCTTCAACTTCGATCCCCACAGAGTGCTATAGATCCCCCGCATCACTCGTTACAACAACCTCATCTGCTATGGGGATGTCTCTCATCTGAAGCCCGACATATGCGCATGCTCTTAGTCCAAGGATACGCTCCCCGTCAAAATGTTTTTCCTGAAAGATGCGGCTGCTGGCAACCGGGAAACTTTGGCAGAAACGAGCCGCTGAGTATCCACGGTCAGGTCAACATCGCGTCTTCAGGGTACCATTCGCCGATACTCCACGACATGACCCGTCACGACCTCGCCGGAGCAGAATCTCAATCTAGCTTGCTGGAGGCTTTTGCTGTTGCATTTCTGAAGAAAGTCGCACTCGCAAAGTTGAGGAGGTACTTAAGTAGACAATGATTCGCGCAAAGAACATTGAGTCAATGTTTCCCAAGAACTTGTTCACTTTGCGTTTCATCGCACTCTCGACCTGTCAGTTGAGTCGGCCTTCTCATCACACACTTTAGTTTCAAGTCTTTACTTTCGGGCTCTAATTTGTAGATACTATGTTTGCAAGATCGCAATCTTCCACCAAGATCCTAGGCATCAGCCCGGAACTCGCCGCCGTTCTTCCAAACGATGGGGTCCCGTGGTATAGACAACGACATCTCATAAGCCTCAACTTCTACTGCATCTTTCTAGCCTTGCTCTGTGCAGCAAACGGTTATGATGGCTCAATGATGAACGGTCTCTTGACTCTCCCTCAGTGGCAGACATTCATGGACTCTCCCAAGGGGTCATGGCTCGGCTTCATCAACGCCATCCAGGCGCTTTCGTCCATGCTTGCCTACCCCGTGGTGGCATACTTCGCCAACCGCTGGGGCCGGAAAAAAGGACTCTTTGTTGGATACGCTTTTCTGTGTATTGGTTGCTTTCTCCAAGCATTCTCCCCCGACAAGGCTGGGTTCATCATCGGTCGTGTTATCATTGGCCAGCCGAGCGCCTGGTGGGGTTGTCTTGCGCCTGTTCTTATCACGGAGTTGGCATACCCGACGCACCGAGGAGTTCTCACGGCGTAGGTACTGATCCTGAACATAATACTTCGGATACGTAAAGGATAGAAAGCTGAGAGATGGTGTCACAGGCTCTACAACACTGGATGGTATGTTGGATCTAGCCTGGCGGCATGGGCGACCTTCGGAACCCGGAATCACGACAACAGCTGGTCGTGGCGCATCCCGTCTTTGCTACAGATCGCTATCCCGCTCCTCGTGCTCCCAGCCGCCATCCTCGTTCCGGAGTCGCCTCGTTTTCTTGTCTCCAAAGGTCAGGCTGAAAAAGCTCGCAGCGTATTGACCAGATTCCATGGCGGGGGAGACCCAAACTCTATCCTTGTGGACTTTGAGATGACCGAGATCGAACGAGCCATCGAAGACGATGAGATGGCGTCCAAGAGTTCTTCATGGATGGAATTATTCTCCACGCCGGGGAACAGACACAGGGCTTTCATCTCAATGTCGCTGGGCTTACTTGGGCAGTGGGCTGGGCAAAACATCGTATCGTACTACCTCGGGGCGGTCCTTGATACCATCGGTATCACTTCTGTCACAGATCAAACACTCATCAACGGCTGTCTGCAAATCTGGAACCTCGTCCTGGCTGTATCAGCTGCTCTCTCCGTTGACCGGCTAGGCCGTCGTCTGCTATTCCTCGTCAGTTGTGGTGGGATGTTTCTCAGTTTCGTCGTCATTACTGGTCTGTCTGGTAGCTTTGATGCTACTGGGGCGCCATCAGTCGGTGTGGCAGTGGTCCCGGTGTTATTCATATTCTACGGGTTCTACGATATTGCCTTGTGAGTAGACGACATAATACAACGAAAGTGTGCGACCTGCTAATCACACCACGAGCAGCACTCCCTTACTTGTATCATACCCAGCCGAGATCTGGCCATACGAACTTCGTGCCCGGGGAACAGCTCTGACGCAAATGACCACGTACTTGGGCATCTTCTTCAACGTTTTTGTCAATCCTATCGCACTTGAAGCTATTGGTTGGAAGTATTACATTGTATTTGTTGTGATCCTCTTGGCTGGGTCGATTATCATTTACTTCTTCTACCCAGAGACCCGAGGTCATACGTTGGAAGAAATGGCGGTCATCTTCGACGGTGAAGCGGCAAGGGTCACTGATGTTCCATTCGAAAGGGACGCCAAGAACGGAACGGCAACTCAACACGAAGAGGGTGCATAAAGTAAACCAGGAAAGATTCCCCTCATAGAAGATACTGCCAGTGCATTGTAGCTTGACATGATGCAGCTTGTGCCTTGTATAAGAATAGATTGGATGAGAGCACTTCCTCATTCAAAATCTTATCGTGGTACATAGAATTGGTTGGGTTGGTCTCTCGCTCATGATGTGTTAGAATCCCTGCAACTCAGCTTTTATCGATGCTATGGTGTCTTGCGGCCCAAATCTCATGGGTGCTTATCGAGAACACGAATGATCCAATCCGTGCCTTCCTTACCCTCTTTGAGCCCATATTTGAACATCAGTGGGAAGCAATGCATCTGTCTTTCCCACGATAGCCACTCTCCAGAGACTCCATGCTCCCTGCACTTATTTCGGAAAGCAACAGCCTCAGGTGCTAACACGTCATATGACCCTGTTACTCCATAAATGTGAACGTTGTGTTGTACAAAGACCCCAAGATCGGCGTGAATGGGAGACACTCTGGGATCATCCAGGCCCCAGTCGGAGCATCCATGACTGTCCCCTCGATTTTGTTGCGAAATTTTACTTGATTCTGTAGTCGCCTCCTCGGGACACCATGCCTCAGCAGTGGCTTTGATGGATTCGAATGTGTGAAGTGCATCGGATTTCTCCACCACTCTGATCTGTGGGAGTTCATGACGAAGGTCTACCGTAGGGCTGATAGCCATGACAGCAACAGGTGGGTTCAGAACCTCACTCTTTGGGTGCTTCAAAGTCCAAGCTACGAGACTTAGTGCAATATTACCGCCTGAACTATCTCCGGCAACAATAACCCTTTCGCCGGCGTCATGTGATTCGTTTAGAAGGGAACTGTACGCTCTTTGAATACGAGGGAATGCAACTGAGACAGGGTGTTTCGGTGCGAGAGGTACGGAGATGATCGTGACTGCTGTGTTGTCGAGCCGTCGGACGAGTTCCATGCAAAAAGTCCAATGATTCTTGCTCGGTGGCATCTGCCAACCTCCCCCGGCAAAGTATAGAATTCGTCGTCGACGCGGCGGACCTGGTTCTCTGTCATAGCTGCCATCTGATTCTCGTGTTATGTCATAGAGCCATAGCTCTTCCAATACCCTCTCTTCTATATGGCATTTTCGTGCGTTCTTGGGTGGTGTCAAGCGCTCTGCGTTGGGCGGCAGCTTGGACGGGGATGCCAGCCTAGGCCTGAAGGACTTGATGACGACTTGTAGATATAGCATCAATAAGGACCGATCGTTTCGCTCATGGTATACGAATGATTCTCCAGTTTGTGGCTTATTGTGGAATTCCATTTCTGTGGTTGTGATGATGCCGCCAAGACGTTAAACGCTGTGTGGCAACCGCCAACGAGAACGCGGAACGGGTTTGCAGAAGCAGACAACCCTACGACGGAGCCTTCGTGATGATATACCACCTCGCTTAAGTGTTCATAAAGATATTGTTGTGTTTAAATGGATTGTAGAATTATGTTTGAGACGAGGATGCCGTGGATACTCTGCAAATACCGGTGTGAGGCCTTGTGAGACAACAGCGCGCGAAACCAAAGACGTCATGGCTGCTTTGACGTCACCATTTGATGGCACCCGCGGCGTGTAGCCATAGCCTACTTCTCGCTCTTGCAACTCATGTAGGATGAAAATTTAACCAGATTGATTATTGCCTGCAGTCTTATATGCCGCTGAAAGTTGTGATCATCTTGGTAATCTTGAAAAGCACTCGAACAACGCCTTTCTCGCCTTCTACGCATGCCCTCAGTTCAAAGATATCAAGCCAAAAGAAACCAATTCACATGTGAGTTTGGCGGCCTACTATGTACAGTAACAGGCTGGTTTACTACTGTAACTTGGAAAACAAAGCTCAGACAGGTGCACTCATAACAAGGGGGTGCCGCGCCAAGACCCGCCGTCGACAAATTTGATCAATTTTCATGTAGTAGCTTGAAGTAGAAAGTCGAAAGGATGGGAGACTTGAAGATGGAACAAATACTACCATATAACTCTCGTCAGACAAGAAACTTCATGATACCCAGACGCTGTGCAATCCAAACTGGAGTTCAGCATCAACTTGTGGCATTTCATGTGTGCAAAATAGTACACCACAACCAAGAAGAAAGGAAATCCCTTTCAACACGAAGAAAGTACCATAGCACGTGTTATTAATTCACCTCGCTGATAGTAGCTGCTCTGTTTGTTACCGTCTCTCCATTAATCGGCACCTCTTTCAGCCTGTTGCCCGCGAATCCCCAATCTTTCTTGAGACCATCAAGCCATACCTGGGAGGGAACTTCTTCTCCACCTAAGCGGAAGCCATCAGCATCGACGATACCCCCTTTGATAACGCGACCGCTGAATGGCCTGAGGAAGTCGACCAGGTTCCGCCCGATACGTAGACAACATCAGTCCACTTCAGCAGTGTCTCTCGTATCCTACTGTAATGGATATTGGTGCTTTGTCTGCGCCTTCTTTAGCTTTGGCTGGATCTCTCCCAGTGTCCTCAGGGCCATCATGATCTGCAAGTAGGCGGAAGGCTGTCGATTTCCTTGCAGTTTAGCCAAGAGCTCTGCTCTCACAGCCTTTGATTCGTCGTCCTCAAAGTCAAGAAGGTATTCAACGAAATCGAACCCTGAAGCTCAGGGAAGTCGAAGAGAGAACGCGGCCAAGGCATTGGCCTTGTCACCAAGTTGGGCCAAGGTGCAACCCAAGTCGTAATAAGCACTACTGTCGTTGAACTCATATTCGTCCGACAATTGTTCGAAGGCTGACTCTAGTCTGGCCTGGAGGACGCTTCGAGCGGCGAGATGGTCTTTTTGGAGCATGTAGTACGAAGCAAGGTGCGAGCTTGAGGACGTAAAGCCGAGGGAGCCCTGTATATCGGCGAACCATTTCATGCGTTCGACAAGGCGGGGATGTTCCGCCTCCGGAGTAGCCGCCAAAACCTCGAGACGGTCAGCGCTCAGCAGTGTGGCAGCTAGGTTCCGTTCTGAAGTACTGTCTGACTCTATGCTCTTTTCCAAGCATCGAACCCATGCGAGTCGAGCCTCCTCTTTTTGGTCACTAAAGTAGTACAGCCAAATACCTTTGTACAGCAAAAGCACCACCTCGTGGATCTGCGTCTCCGCATTTTCCAAACCCTCTTTCATGGCATCAAGAAAGCGGTGCAGGACGTCCGTGTTTCGTGCTAACAGTCTGAAACATCGAAGGAAGGCTTGCTCCAGCGGTATGTTGTAATCTCCTGTGGACATTCGAGCAAGAACTCGTTGGATCATTGATGATGATCCTTGGTTCCTGTTCATGTCAAGTAAACGGCGCAATAGTTGTGTGACCTGCTCGGAGCTCTCGCATTCCAAACGGTTTTAAGAGCCTCCAACTGCGAGTCAGGGCTTTCGGGTGCTCATTCCGAGGCCTTGGTGGTGTACTCCGTAACCTTCTTGTGGTCTTTGAGGTTGTTGTACCACTCTGCAAGTTTGAGATAGGTCGATATTATTTCGGCCTGGTCTGGGTTGTCCTCGCCCTCCATGATAAGCAATACTTTCTCCAACTGTCGGCATGACTCCAGCTTTTCTGGCTTCATGTTGGCAAAGCAATGCGCTAGTCCCTCCAGACATGACTTTTGCGATCCACCAAGCTCAAGAGATTTGTTGAAAGCTTTCACTCCGTTCTCATTGCGGTCAAGCGACCTGAGTGTTTCTCCCAGGCGTTGATGCCTGAGGGCGTCTTTGGTACTATCTTTGAGAACCTCTGTACACCAAGCTTCGACGGTTTCGATCGACGAAACCTCATCGGGAGGAGTCTCTTCTGGGACTTGTTGCTGTTCCAATGGCACCGGGTGCTGGATTTAGTTAGTAATGTCCCGATATCCCAGGCATGGCGGAGGGGCGGGGGGACGGGGGGGGGGGGGATGGGCAGAGATAGAAAGCTGACCATGGCAAGATGGCCTTTAATCCATTCGAAAGGCCTGGAAGCCTCCCATTCTCCATTTCGCAGCCACCTCCGCGCGATCGTCTTCATGATTCGTGCCAGTAAAACCTGGTTTGGGTTGCTATCATTCTCGACCTCTTCGAGCCACTACCAAAAACAGTCTGGTTCCTCAAATCCCGTCGAGACCAAGTCCTTCGCCCTCAACGACTATAAAAGTCTGTATTCCAGCAACCTTAGCCAGTATCAACATCACGGACCGAAGGTTGCGCAGTGCTGCTCTTGGGTGGTCTTGCATGAGGTTGTCGCAGTAGCTTTGAAGTAGTTCAATGCACTCTCGTAAGTGAGCTTCAATCGTCAGTTCGGATGCGAAAACGTACTTTTCGTAGTCGACACGGACACTATGCAGTCTCTCCGTGATATGAACTGGGAAATCGGTGCTCGATTCGCGTGGTTGGTGGTCCTGGCCGGGGTATGAGATCTGAATGGCAGTCTCGTCGATCGGCGAGGCAGCTTTCGCGACTTTTTTGATCATCGCTTCAAGCCGGGAGATGGCAGAGACGTAGTTCTCCTTGGAAATGTCTTCAAAGACACCGGCCATTTGCCTCGAAAGGCCATTCACAGTGTCTTTCGTTAACCAGAGATAGTGGCGTGGCTCAGTGACCACATCCATCCCGATTCCTTCTGCGATAACCTGGGAATGCTGCGAGTAGATACGTGGGGCGAACCGTGGGAGGCTGAGATTGAGATGTTCCGGGAGCTGAGACATGCTGCGGATGACTGGCACAGCTGTCCCAAATAATTCGCGCGTGGAGTCTGTGGCAATGGGCGAATATAAGATGGCGTTGAGTCCACTTTCAAGGCCGCCCTTGATGTCGGAGTCCACAGAATCACCTATCATGTAGCTTTTCTGAGCCGACGCCCCCAAGCTCTCAATTGCCAGACGGAATAGTTTGGTGTCGGGTTTGCAACAACCTGCTTCTTCTGAGGTGATGATCTTGTCGACAAGGTGATGCACTCCGATGGCTTCCGCCTTCTCCAACTGATCCTTGAGTTGACCATTAGTAACAATCGCAAGTCGGAAGCCATTCTCGCGTAGGCGTATCAGTATCTCAACACTATCCGGCGTCGCCCTTCGATGATTCCGGTATGCTGGTTTGTAGATATTCCGGAACTCAATGATCTGCTTGTGATCTGGCTGTGGGAGCCCAATCTCACCGAAAAACAAGCGAACCTTCTTAAAGTCTGCCTCTTCGTAAGTGATTCCGTTCCGGAGATACTCGTCGTAGGCCTTCTGAAGTGACTTGTTGTACTTGGAAATAAGGTCTTGGGGATTTTGCGTTTCGAGACTGTCGTAGCTTGCCTGGATGGACGCGATAGCGGATCTCAGGGAATGGTAGTGATCAAAAAGTGTGTTATCCAAGTCGAATAACACTGCGCCACTTTTGTGTTGGATTGACTCCATGGTCCAAAGCCCACGCACCAGTGCTGTGTTGTGCTATGTGTGTGTGGGTGTATGTAACGAGAGGTTGCAGGCACCAGAATAGGGAAGAGTGAATAAGAGAGGGGAGACAAAACAGGAAAAGAGGCAGTCACAAGAAAGGAGAGAGGGAAAAGGCGGAAGAAGGAGAAAAGTGTGATTCAAGGAGAAAGGTTGCTAACCAGCAAGGTATACACATAGTATCAGTATACACCTTTCAGATTGAGCGTGCCATCTGGAATCCCCCTGGGGGGGGGGCATACCCCTATTCACGGTCGCCTAGCCAGCGTCTGAAAACCATGACATCCTTGGCCTCGCCGTACCATTTAGCATATTCGCAGCTTTTCCAGTGCTTTTCAATGACATTGGAGAAAAGCATGTCATAAAGGCTTGAATCTATCTCCGATTTTTCATCGTTGGTCAAGACATCAGTTCCATTGCACTGTTCGAGTGCTTCCAGATGCCTTGATAGGCAACGCAGCAGGTATGAAGCGATTGCCTTGGTACGTTCACTGGGCTCATTTGCCAAAAGATTGTGTCGCAAAAACGACGCCGTTAATTGCGGGCAGCAATTGACGCCATATATACCCTACGATAGATTGAAAGTACATCGAACGATTGCCATATGGCTATCGAGGAAGTTGGCTTTGATGGCGCCCTTAATGTAAGTTGCTGGAAAATGAGGCTTTCCTGGCGGATCTTTTCTGACAGAGTCCAAAGAAAATTGTGCACCCTATGCAGTTCGCCCTTGCTTTTGGTGATAGTAGCACTAAGCATTTGAGGGTCATCTTTGCGCCCCGGAGCTGTTTTTGGTTTCGAGACCGCCTTGACCATGTTTTCATCCATCTTGGCGAACCCGTCATCTAGCTTGATGAGAGGGGCATACTTCCCTTTGAGCTTTTTGCTCAGTCGCAGCATCGATTTCTTCTTGCCACCCAAGAACTAATATGGATCATTTGTCAGTTCCGCTTGAAATATCCTATGTTTTCGACCACTTGCTCACCAATGCCGCCTCCAGGGCTTGAACATCGAAGTACGAGTGGACATAAATGACCCACATCAACAGCTCGTTTAACTTTCGGACTTCAGCAGCGCTTAGCTGCTCCTGTAATTGTTGTTGTTGTTGTTGTTGTATTTAACGCCGTGGCGGCCGGGCTAGAGCCCTTACCGCAGACCTCCCGAAGGGTATATGGCGTGGAGGGCCGTGAGCCAAGGCTACCTACTCTACAGTACGTCGTCTCTTTACATCGTCCTCCAAATCATGCCTTGTGGCCACTACGCGTTCTGTCTGTCCCCGGTTCCCGCTGGTGCCCCAGTTTCATTCTTTCCCAAATCGTCCCTTGGAATCGGGAGGTTCTTTGTAGTCCGCACTCACATCTACCTAGGTGTGGATGCTGCTACCGCAGACAGATCTTCTGGAAGAAGTCCGTCACGCGGAGAAAGGCCTCGAAGCCTCGTGGGTCGGTGATTAATCTCTTGAAGTAGGCCTCGAGAGATCCCATAGGACCTATGGGCTCGGGCATACTGCGAGAGTGGAGGGTCGGCCACCGTTGCCTCCTCGCCAGCGTTAGTCGACAGTAGACCAGGTGGTCCACGTCTTTCGCCTCTCCACAAGAGCACATCATTAGAGCGTCGTCGTGGTTGAAACGTCGGTGATATTGCTCGAAGTCCCCGTGACCCGATCGTG
>NW_026849146.1:0-87900 GCF_030867785.1 Colletotrichum acutatum
TGTATCTCAGATCAACGACCGCGAGATCTTCAAGATCTGTCTCGACTACTGGCTGAAGCTCGTCAACGAGCTCTACGATGAGATGCAGCAACTCCCTATGACCGAGCTCAATCCCCTGATGGGCATGGCCGGTGGCATGTCCGGAGGCGGCGCGCCGAACCCGTCGCTGCTCAACAACTACCCGCTTCGTAAGCACAAGTACAACGAGGTCCTGTCCAATCTCCGCACCGTCATGATTGAGAAGATGGTCCGTCCTGAGGAGGTCCTTATTGTCGAGAACGATGAGGGAGAAATCGTCCGCGAGTTCGTCAAGGAGAGCGACACAGTCCAGCTTTACAAGACCATCAGAGAGTGCTTGGTGTACCTGACGCACTTAGACGTTGTGGACACCGAGAACATCATGACGGAGAAGCTCGCCCGGCAGGTCGATGGCAGCGAGTGGTCATGGCACAACTGCAACGTTCTTTGCTGGGCCATTGGTTCGATTTCCCTGGCCATGAACGAGGAGACTGAGAAGAGATTCCTGGTCACTGTCATTAAGGATCTTTTGGGCCTCACCGAGATGAAGCGTGGCAAGGACAACAAGGCCGTCGTCGCCTCCAACATCATGTATATTGTTGGACAATACCCCCGGTTTTTGAAGGCACACTGGAAGTTCCTCAAGACTGTCGTCAACAAGCTCTTCGAGTTCATGCACGAGTCGCACGAGGGTACGTCTCCCTTGACGCTGTCTATGAATTCAATGCTAACCCCTCGCAGGTGTCCAGGACATGGCTTGCGATACCTTCATCAAGATCGCGAGACAGTGCCGTCGTCACTTCGTTGCTCTGCAGCCCAGCGAGCAGGAACCCTTCATTGAGGAGATAGTTCGCAACATGCACAAGATCACCTGCGATCTCTCGCCTCAGCAAGTGCACACTTTCTACGAGGCCTGCGGTTACATGGTGGCTGCCCAGGGCAACAAGCACCAGCAGGAGCGTCTGCTCAGCGATCTGATGGCCATTCCGAACGCGGCGTGGGATGAGATTATCAAGCAGGCCCGGGTCAACCCCGTCATTCTTCAAGATGCCGAGACGATCAAGGTCATTGGCAACATCATGAAGACGAACGTCTCCGCTTGCACATCCATCGGCCCGTACTTTTACCCCCAGATTGGTCGTATCTTCCTCGATATGCTCCAGATGTACCGTGCTACCAGTGAACTGATTTCCGAGGCTGTCCAAAAGCAGGGTGAGTCTGCACATGCAAGCATGCAAAGAATATCATGTCTGACAATTCACAGGCGAGATCGCTACCAAGATGCCGCACGTCCGTGGACTGCGTACCATCAAGAAGGAGATTCTCAAGCTCGTTGAGACGTACGTTGAGAAGGCCGAGGATCTGCAATCTGTGCGCCAACAGATGGTACCGCCCCTGCTTGAGTCCATCCTGATCGACTACAACCGCAACGTGCCAGGAGCTCGTGACGCCGAAGTCCTCAAGGCTATGTCCGCGATTATCACCAAGCTGTCCACTTTGATGGAGGACCAGGTCCCGAACATCATGGAGAACGTCTTCGAGTGCACTCTTGACATGATCAACAAGGACTTCTCTGAATTCCCTGAGCACCGTGTCGAGTTCTTCAACCTTCTTCGCGCGATCAACCTCCACTGCTTCCCGGCGCTGTTGAAGCTGGATAACCGCCAGTTCAAGTTCGTCATCGACTCGTGCTCATGGGCATTCAAGCATGACAACCGCGATGTGGAGGCCGCCGGACTTAACATGTGCTTGGAGCTCATCAACAACATTGCGGAGAAGACTGATGTGCAGACGGCCAACGCCTTCTTCCAGCAGTTCTTCATCACCATCCTGCAGGACGTCTTCTTCGTTCTCACTGATAATGACCACAAGGCGGGTTTCAAGACTCAGTCTATGGTTTTGATGAGGATGTTCTACTTCGTGGAACCTGCCGACGGAAGCGCGGCGAAGATCCAGGGTCCGATTTACAGCCCCGACCAGGCGGCGGCTGGCACCTCCAACAAGGAGTTCCTCGCTAACTTCGTGGCTAACCTGCTTCGTGGTGCCTTCCCCAATCTGCAACCGTGAGTAACACCATGAAAGTGGCGCATGGCGAATGCTAACATAATATGCAGCGCTCAAATCCAGACCTTTGTTGAGGGCCTGTTCTCATTGAACACTCAGTACGACAAGTTCCGTCTCAACCTGCGTGACTTCCTCATCTCCCTAAAGGAGTTCGCTGGCGACAATGCGGAACTGTTCCAGGTTGAGAAGGAGCAGCAGGAGCGGGACGCCAAGGCGGCGGACCTCGAGCGCCGTGGCAAGGTCGGCGGTCTGCTGAAGCCCTCTGAGCTGGAGGATGACGAGTTGTGACTTGCTCAAGAGTTACGAACCGAGTATGCCCCGAAAAGGAACCTCGAGAGCGCAGACAATGCGACGAGAGTTTCCAAGGGACAGGACATTTTCGATGAGTGGGAGCTCTACGGGCTCTGACCAGAAGCCATGCGTCAAGGACTAGAGCACGACTCGCCAATACCTGGCTCTGCGGCCCATAACCGCCCGCTCATTCTGTAGTGATACCATGGATAGATGACATGACGATTGCAGGATAACCTTTCGCCGCTTTAAGGCCCCCTGGCGTTGACACAGACGGGGCCGTTTTATTTCATTTCACTCATCTGGCAACGGAAAATGGTGAGGAGGGCGACTTGGTGCCCAGTTCTTTTCCCTCTCGGAGAGGACTGTACCTTGAAGCCCACCGTGAGGCGAGTGGAGGAAATGACGGATGGAGAAGGGGTAAATCAAAACAAAAGCTATACATGCAGCCAAGGCGAAAGACCCATCTTAGTGGTATAAAGCTTATTATGTAGGCAAATCAACAGATAGATAACACGCCTTTCGTGCAATGCGGGCCTTACTTTGCTTCGTGATGCGCTCCTGAGTCACCGAGTTTTGATGGCGCTCAGCAAAAATATAAGCTCGCAAAAATACGGTGATGAAATCTCAGCAGCACAGGCAATACAGTGAGTCACGATTTTAAGTTATTAGAAGACCTATGCTGTGGTTTTCGACTGTCACTATTCCACCCAAAATCTTGAGCTGCGCAACCCAAGTCATTTATGATTTTAGCAAAGAGATATCTGAGAGCATAGGTGATGGTGTATTTCTGGCAAGCATTCATAGCCCCTCGGGACGACTGGCGTTGATGGCTTCCACCGTGGCTGAAAAGCTTGGTTGTGACTCGCCTTCGTCTTGATGGGAAGCAGTCATTAGTACAGATACTCCTCCGTCACGCTCAAACAGGCGCATCTAGATTCAGTGCTGGGTGGGCACATGCTGTTCAATAAAAATATGTTCTCGCACTTGTGGCTCCTTAAGTGTGGTGTATAATCTCTTCGATAACAAGGTAATTGAAGATATAACAGCTGGTCGAATCTGATAGTGATATAAAGGCAGGTGGTTGACAGGATAATTCACCTCTCACTACCTTCCTTGCCTCTATTCTTGCTATTTCTAGGTACTGTCGTCATTATCACCTTCTTTCTACACAAGTTGAATTGCTCTTTCCATATTAGAGTCTTCAAGAATTATTTTTTGAGAGACGAAGTCATGAGATGATAATAAAGGTGGTGGCTATTATAACGAGGAAGATATACAGGAAAGCCTTGGCTGAGTCCGCAGAACGGCAATTATTTTGTGGGTCAACACACCACAACAGCCAACCACAGCGCTCCATTCGCACATCCCACCTACGTCCATCTTTTTTTTTCTTGCCTGTCGCCTTCAACGCTGTGCAGCCAGAGTGAGAGACTCATCTCACTCACCCTTCTTCCAGTGAGTCTCGTCGGCTTTTCACAATCCAACATGGCCCGTATAAGCCTCCGGTCCGGCCTCGACCGTGACGTGTACCAGATTGTGAAAAAGCTGGAGGACGAGAGGGAAGGAGAGTGGCAGGCGAAGAAGAGCAAGGACAGGGACGGCGGCGCCAAGAGGAAGAGACCGCCAAGGTTGACAGTGACGGCGATTTACGAATCGATCAAAAAGTCGAATTCGAGTTTGAGCAGGCAGAAGAGGAAACCGCTGGAGGATGCGATTGAGAGGGTGCTGGATTTCCGCAAGGAAGAAGAGGCCGAATCTGAGGACAGTGACGATCTGTTGGAGCAGGCTGAAGAATACAAAGTAAGTTTTACCATCCGTCTCCTTCGCATGGGCTTTTCCCTTTTTTCCTTTTTCCTTTTTTTTTTTTTTTAACACCTCCTTTTTCACAGCCGGAAGATCGATTTCTTCTCAACAGACAAATGACGAAGCACTGGAACGTCGCTCCGGCGGTGCCCACTGCCCAGGGGTCAGACGGCAAGAGCACCAAGAAACGCCGCATCTCACCTGAGCCCGAGGCCGCCAACGGCAACGGCACCGGCGCCGGTAATGTCAGTGACGCCTCCGCCATCGTCTCCAAGTCGTCAAAGTCCAAGACGGGCGACGCGTCAGAGACCGCTCAGGCGGCCGTCACGAAGAAGGCGCTCAAGGCGGCCAAGTACGGCCCTGAGCAGATCCCTCCTGGCTCGGTCGTTCTCGGCGGCGTGCGTGGCATCATCGAGGAGCTGCAGCGGTACGTCTTTGCGCGCGCGCGGAAGCCGGGGGATTTCGCATGCTTTGGAGAGCAGCCGATGGGAATCCTCATCTCGGGGCCCCCGGGTACGGGCAAGCAGTCCCTCGTGCGATCGCTTTCGTGGAGGACAAGGACGCCTGTTATTTCTATCGGACGGTACCTGAGCGAGACGCGGTCGCCCGAGAAAGTGAGCAAGATCTTCACCGACGTGTTGGACGAGGCGAAGAAGATTGCGCCGTGCGTCGTCCTGTTTGACCACCTGGACGAGTACATGGTCAAGTCGGGCAACAGTCACAGCGAGTTCGACCACGAGGTTATTTCACAGCTCAAGCTCGGTCTCCGGCGCTTGCGGGACTGGGAGCGCGAGGGGCAACGAGTGGTAATCGTGGGCACGACGAGCAAGCTTGAGCTCGTTGACCCGACGCTGCGGAGACCAGACTACTTTGCGCAGACCATCACAGTCAAGGTGCCCAACACGGACGCCCGAGAGGAGATCTTCAAGGCCCTGACGAGAGAGCTCGACATACCCTCCGAAGTCGACTTCCAGGCCCTCGCGGTTCGCACGCACGGCTTCGTCGGCGACGACATCCGCGCCGTGATCCAGGTCGCCAACCGCAAGGCCAGCGACCGCTTCATGGACGTGGAAGAGGCGCGCGCCAGGATCACCATCCAGGCCGAGAGAATGGATACGGAGACCTCCTTCTCAGACGCGGACAACGCCGCCCGCGACCTCGACGACGCCTGCCTGTGGTACGACTACATCGAGCACCCATCCTACACAACCCCGACACGCGTCCACGTAAGCCAGCAGGACTTTGTCGACGCCATCGCCGAGCACACCCCCTACATGCGCCGCGAAGGCTTCAGCTCCATCCCCAGCACCTCCTGGTCCGAAGTCGGCGCCCTGCACTCCGTCCGCGCCGCCTTCCAGGTCTCCATCGTCCGCCGCATCAAGGAACCCCTACTCTTCCAGAAATTCGGCAAGCAGCGCCCCGCGGGCGTGCTCCTCTTCGGCCCTCCCGGCTGCGGCAAGACGCTCGTCGCAAAGGCCGTCGCCAACGACGCGCAGGCGAGCTTCATCCTCATCAAGGGCCCCGAGCTGCTCAACAAATACGTGGGTGAGTCGGAGCGCGCGATCCGCGAGCTGTTTACGAGGGCGAAATCCTGCGCGCCGTGCATCCTCTTCTTTGACGAGATGGACTCGCTCGTGCCCAAGCGGGAGAACACCACCACCGAGGCGGGCGCCCGCGTCGTCAACGCGCTGCTCGCGGAGCTCGACGGCGCCGGGGATAGGGGTGAGGTCTATGTTATCGGCACGAGTAACCGGCCCGACATGATTGACCCGGCCATCCTGCGCCCCGGACGTCTTGACAAGCTGCTGTTTGTGGATTTGCCTACCGAGGACGAGCGCGTCGATATCTTGAGGACGATTGTGCGCAACGGCATCGGTGGGGGCGTTCAGCCGGAAGGCCAGGGCCAGGGTGACGGTGACGACGGCGTTGTGGACGTTGAGGCGATTGCGCGGGATAAGCGGTGTGCCGGGTTCAGTGGTGCGGATCTGTACGGCTTGTATAAGAATGCGCTGGACGAGTGTGTTTTGCGGTACGAGGGCGGCGAGCCCGCGTTGATCAAGAGTGATTGGGAGGCTGCGCTGAGCAAGACGAAGCCGAGTGTGCCGAACCCGGAGACGTATAGGAGGTTGGCGAACAAGTTGCATCATCAGACGTAAGGAGGGGGAAGGATGGGTTTCGATGTGGACTTGGGGGAGAAGAAAAAGTTGACTGATAGAGAAAAGTTGAGTTTGTCTTTTCGTTGCTGCATTTGTTTTTGGGAGGGTCCAGTGTTTCTTAGAGAGCAATTGGGCTCATATCATGGATTTACATCCCCATTGGCAGGTACCTTAGGTACTGAAGGAAGCCGAGTAAAAGTAACGACTGTATCGTTGAGCATCTATCCCAAGAACTTGGCCAAGCTACGTACACGAAGTGAACGAGCGAACTGCCGAACCTCTCTCTACTTGGCTTGTCTTCGTCTCATAGCTGTTGCTCAATCACCTCATCACAACTGTTGTAAACAAGAACTTCGGATTACCTCCACGCCGCCATCTTGAATCTCGTGGCATGGGAGCAACGAGAAAAGCAGCCATTGAACATGGCTAGAGTCGGAGAAGAAGCCAGCACCATCACCAGAGGCGTTTAAAACAAAGGGGCCGGACCCAGCACCCTACTCACCCTCGCTTCTCCTCCTATCCGATGAAAGCAAATATGACAGCAAAAGTTATACCAGAAGATTTATATATCATCAATGACCCGGTCGGGTTCTATGGAAAACGAAAAAGAGAAAGAGAGTGCTAACAACAATGAGCTGTCTGTGGCATCACGTAGGACCACCAATTTTTGTGAGCACAAAAGTACTCGAACTTGCAACCCTTGCGGGACCCATTGCGCTTTTGGATATTCCATCACTAGGTCATGGACACATCAGACGCTGCTCATGCCTTTTCTCGAAATTTTCTCGCCTATGGGCCTTGGGGCTAGCGGGGAAGGTGTGATGGTAGGTGTGCCTGCTTATTCTGTCTGGGAGGGCTACTGGTCGGCACTTGCCCTCTGAATACGATCAAACATTGCGGGACTGAGAGTGATCCGGGATACCGTATCTAGTAGCTATGCAATGCCTCGAAATTTATACATACATAAAGTGAGTGAGTTCTTAATCGACTGGTTCTGGGCTCGGTCGATGAATTTTTATACCCTTGAGGCAGAGGATGAACCTCGGGGGCATGGTCATGCTCACTAATCAAGATATACGTCGTAAAATCCTAGAAGTAGTAGTCAAGGTTTTATGGTTGGGGTTCGCTCGATTGGGATAGCCAGCAGAAGTGGTCATCGTGAACAATACTAAGATAGAAAGGGGTCAAAAAAGGGGGAAAAAAAAGGAAAAAGGAAAAAAGGTCAACAAACAATAGACCGATCGAAGGATCGAACATGGGCCCCGAAATAAACCGGAATCTTCACGGTTCAACCGGGGCCTTTACAGCTCAGAACCCCTCGACCATGCGGCCCATTGCTTGTTGGTGATATCTAGGATGATTCCTTTCTCATAACGGGCAGGAGCGGCCGATGGGGAAAGCCTCAGGCACAGGTTTCTGCCTCGACGCCAGGCAGGATGCAAGACGGGCTGCAGACTTCGGTGTATAGAATCCCAGGAGATCTTGGCCTAGTGATCTGGAGTATTGGAGAGCTGAGATGAGAAACGTCTTCAGCACTTAAGAGGTGCATATAAACAAGGCGATGTTGATGATAGCTTCAATTGCAAGTCGTTGCATGGGCATCCATCGGCCAAGTGTGCTATGGACTCTTCAGAGCATGTGAAAACTGCATTGACTCTCTTTTTCCTCCTGGCTCTAGGTCGTCAACGTTGGTCTATATGAGGCAGACGGACGTACTAGGGATCCCAGGGCTGACCAGGCATATTCACCACAGCCAGTCATAAAGGCCCTCTGGAAAATACTCGATCAAAAAATTGAAGATTTCAAAGTACGAAGAACATGATTCTCATCATCTTCTGGCCTGTTCTCGTTGTGTTTACACCACATCTTCTCGGAACCTTACCATCTCTGGTACCAAAACCAAAGTATAGAAAAGTGGTAGCAAAATCAGGTGCTGAGCGCACGTTTACTGTCACCGTACTTTACACCTCTATCCGTGAACCGTCCACCTCATCTCAGACCACCATATTTGAAGATTCAACTGAACAACAAGATGGCAGTTCAACTCAAGAGTCCGGGAAAGTCCTCCTACGGACGACGACGATCGTGTGATTGGGTCAAGACACACTGACCACTGAGAGTGGAGAAGTGACAGTCGTCCACACGGGTCGGGGCATGCAGAAGATTATACTTTTCCTGATGCTTGCAGAACGACTGCTTGAGCCGCAACATCAAGGACGGGACCTTCAGAAGCCGCTATTTTGGAACATTTGGCCGACCTTTTCCCGTTGCATTCCGTAACACGTTCCTGACATTCTTGATTCGGTCACAGACTCACGGGACGGGACCTATGACGAGGTGCCAGGATGACAACGCAGAGCGAGTCATCTTACTGGCTGAAAGGGACATAGTGGCCGCACTACTGCATTACCTGAGTAAGCAGGTTTTTCTTTTTTCTTTTTTCTTGCCCAGTCAGCTCCGGGTCACAAGGCGCGCCAGATCTGACATCATGGACACGGTAATGATTTGCAGGTACGGATGCTACAGGAACAATCAAGAATGGCACGCGAATGTCTCTTTGGTGTTTGTTTCGCAAAATGAAATTTGTTGTATTACAACCGTCTTTGAAAGGGGAGAATTTTCGAGAGAAAATGGGCTTGTTCAGTAAGCCCCCAAAACGCACTGTTCTAGAGTGGTCTATTGGTACAAAACGCAAATCGCCAGTTCGTCTAATGCAATCCTATCGTTACACATCAATCCGTCTATTTGGTGACATCCTTGAGGTAGCTGTTGTCATGGTTAGTGAGCAAACCTTGAGTGAGATGTAGAGTGGCAGTGAAAACGTACGCAATGAGGTCGTTACGGTCCTTCTCCTTCTTGAGACCACCGAACGCCATCTTGGTGCCGGGAATGTACTTCTTGGGGTTCTCGAGGTACTCGAACTATAGAAGGATCATGGTTAGCAAAGCAATGAGGCTGAACCTCGTCAGGAGAGCTTACGAGAGTCTGATCGTTCCACTCGATGCCCTTCTTCTTGTTGGCGTCGGTGTAGGAGTAGCCCTCGACGGAACCGGTCTTGCGGCCCCAAAGGCCGTGAAGGGCAGGGCCGATCTTGTTGCCGCCGTCGGCCTCGACGGTGTGGCACTGAGCGCAACGGGTCTTGAAGAGGTTGGCACCCTTCTTAGCGTCACCTGAATTCCTCAAGGTCAGTCTACTGATTTTGGTAGTTGATGTGTATCCCGCGACGATTTCGTTGTTCGCTTTGGATTGAGAATCCCGATGAAAGCCCGACCGCTCATCGTCGTGAGCGTGTTCACTGCTTCGCTGTCCCCCTGCCGACGCCTCCTTGTCTCTCGCTCATCGGGCCCCTGTTTTTTTGCCCCATCAAGCGAGATGCCAGGAAATTGGCGCAGGATGTCGGAGGTGCTAGGAGAAACGAATCGCAGAGGACGAAGGTGTCGCACGAGGTGATATCGAACCCAAATTGGCCCGCGAAGCAGTTCCGAACCGTTCCAGACTCAGCGAGGGTGATTTCGCTGCTCAATGGCTCGTGGCGGATTGAGGCGCTCGGAGGGTTGGGCAATCATCATCGGGGATCCGCAAAGCAAAGCGAAAACGGACGGAGAGGACGGCGCGCGCGCGTGAGGTGAGAGAGAGACTTACCACCAGCCATTTTGACGGATTATAGGATAATTAAAAGGATTTGAAAAGGGGTATCAGGTAGAAGGTGCAAAAGAAGAATGTCTTTTGCAGGTCGTCAAGTAGGTCGTTTGGGTTGTAGATGGTTGAGAGTGAGGAATGGGGGAAGAAGGGGGAGAGAAAAACTTTTAGAATCGGATCGGGCCAAGTAAAAAAAGACGAGACGACAGTACGGCAAAAAAAGGCTATCCGATTTTAATTATGACAACAACCCGGCGGAAAGGCACCTGGCGACGTACCCAGCACACGCCGCAACGAGAGAAAAAGCCTGGAATGAGCTCACTGAACCTGGGTACCGCGGTGCACAAGCCACACGGTGTGGCGACGCGACCGCCAATCAGATGTGCAACATTGGTCAGAAGGTGATGCGTCCGGGGGTCGCTACCCGGGCAAAACCGGATACTGCTCCCGGAAGAACGCTTTCTCCGCTGCGCCTCGGTGTTTTGGTGACGGGACCAGCTCGCTTTTTGGCAGAAGTGCCAGGTCAACGACTCAACCAACGGGGCGGCGCGGCGGGCCAGCGGGGACCTTTGTCAGTGTCCCTGCCACTAGCATTTTTCTTGGTCTTTTATCTCTCACTTGGTCCTCTTGTCACCAACTTCCCGTTTGCCGAACTTCGACTAGGATTCCCAAATCTGCCCATCTCCGTGCTTTCTGGCCTCTTTCACCTCGGCGTCTGTTTGTTCCAGATCCCGAACTGTCAATCTTGCAGCCAATAACAGCTGTAGTGTTAATGCTGATGCTGCTACACACGAGACAGAGTAGCCGTATGGTCATCGCGATCGTCAATTGAACTTGAAGTGAGCAAGGGTGGTTTTTCCTATGGGTCAGGTACGTACCCGTACATGCGCCCAGATGCGCGACGGGGGTAGTTCGGCGACCCTTTAGCTTCCAACCTCTCATCATACCTTACCTGAGCTCCACTGTAACTTCTTTGAGCAGAGAAATTCTTCTGGAGCTTCGATTTTTCCAGCCCCGACCGATCCTGCCGGCGCGCACCTGATGATCCCGTTGATCCATACCAGAGCCTCAATGACGCTGTGAAACAGACGCCTGACCCCCGAAAGTCTAAACCATCGCCGTCCAGGTGACTTACTTTGTTCCTTGACCGCCGAGTCTTGCAACGTCGGCAAACATCGGGCAAGGCAGCTTTATTAGGGTCCAGCACCTTTTTTTTGCCGCCGCCGCCGGTTTTATAGTGGCAAACCAACGACATCAATGACGACCTCGGCCACGACCCTTCTCCCCAGGTTCCTCCTCCCGGCCTTGAGCCCCATGTGGCGCGTAGCAGCGACCTCGACCGGCCGGCCGGCCGCAACGGCGGCTTCGGCGGCGCTCCGCCGGAACGCGGTGTGGACGATTCGGTACGCCTCGTCCAAGCCGACAAAGGCGGGCCAGAAGGGACCCCTCATTCTCGAGAAGCCGGCCAAGTTCAACCCGCCCTCCCATGGCGCCCGATTGCCTAAGAACAACGGCCCGAAGCACTATGGCGGTCCGCTCAGCGGCCAGGAAGTTCGCGCCCAGCGCACGCGCGAGTATCCCGGCATGATGGCTCCCGAAGGGACGTGGGCGCATTGGTTCTTCAACAGCCGCAAAGTTCACCTCTTCATCTCCCTGGTTAGTAGCTTTCGATGATCCTCCATTGGCAGGAACACACACACATGCCGGCCGTAGCTTGTTTGAACCAATGGTTTTAACTAACACTGGAACTCCTAGGGAACACTCACGACGCTGGCCATCTCGACGTTGGTCCTCAACTTTTCCCAGACATCTCCGTTCAAGCACCTCCTGCCCCCCGCCTCCGAGTTCTGGAGCAGCCCCATCCAGTTCATCCGCACATGGGTACATGTGATGCAGCTCCACGAGCGCGACCGTAACGAAAAGGCAATCGCCGCACACTCGCGCCATACCGACGACGTCGCGAAGCGCCAGTACTACCGCAAGGTCCACGGACTGGACAAGGAGAACCCCATTGCCAACTTTTTGGGCATGAAGGAGGAGTCGGAGGAGGACAAGGCTGCGGCTGCTGCGGCGATGGAAGCTTCGCCCGTGGCTGGAAACGTCGAGGCGACGGCACCCGCAGAGAACGAGCAGAAGAAGAAGTGGCTTGGCATCTTCTGATTAAAGTAGGAGAAGAGGACCCATCCATGTGTAAGATGTACCGGGGGATGAGCACGCTATTTTTGTAATATACCCTCTACCGGACGATGTACAACATGACGTTTCAAACCAGAATCACCAATTGGTATCATGACTTTTGTCTTTCCATTGCCCATCCTGACAAGTCGCAAACATTAAAAACCCTGAAACTCAAGCCCCAGGAATCAAGTCTTAGGCCAACTCCACCGCAGCAATCGCCTCCAGCACCTCGTCCGCAACACCCCCCTTCTCCAGGACCTTGGAGATCATCCCCTCAATCACATGTACCTTGGTACCTCCTATAGGTGGCCTCCAAACACCCTCCGCGGCCTGTCCCTGCGCAGCCGCCGGGGCCGTCGGTGCCTTTGACGGCGTACCCGCAAGACCGGTAGCCGGGTTGACCGAGTTGGGCACGCCAGGTGCCGTCAACCGCGAAGGCGGGTCAACCGTCCGTACGGAGAGCAGCTTCAGCTGGCGACCGTCCATGTCCATTCCACCAGTCGAGGCGGCTGTCTTCCCCTCGGCGACCGACACCGCCAGCGCCGACTCTGCGACGGCGAGCTCTTCGCGCGCGGGGTCGAAGATGACGTTGCCGCCGACGGCGATGACGAGCAGTGTTATGGGTGGCCGCGAGCCGCCGTCGACGGGCGCGCTGCCGTCGCGAGGGTACAGGAATGTCGAGGCCTGCCAGTCGTCGTCGAACATGGGGTCTTCGTCGCCCTCTGACTTAAGGCGCGGTAGGCGCGTTGCGAGGAGCGCCAGGTGGGTTGTGAGTGAGAGGAGGGGGAGCGGGTAGGATAGAGGCGGGGAGATGAGGAGGATCTGGTGGGGAGAGTTGTATCAGCTTCAGTCTTTCAAAGGCACGGTATGTGTAAGAGTGGGAGGAGAGACAAACGTCTAGGTAGAGCTTCCAGTGGAACCGATTGTTAATCCGCAGCTTCTTGGTAAACTCCCCGTCGGCGAGCAGCGCTTCGCTGAGCATGTTGGCAAGGAACACGGTCGCGGCGTCGTCCTCCCTGGAGGCCGGGATCTCGACCGTTATTTCGAGCCAGTCATTGTTGCCCTTGACCTCCTCCTTCTTGCCCGCGTCTTTCCTCGTCTCTGGGGTCTCCTCGCCGTCCACGTCTGCGCCTAACGGACTGGCCGTCTTCTCGATCTCTGCCTTGACGCCCACGATGGCCTCCGTGCCGTCGGAGAAGCAGATGCGCGCGCTGCCGTTGGTGCCGGGAAGTATGCCCGTCTCTGCGGTCAGGGGGCGGAACTGGTTTGCCTTGCGGCCGTCTGGGCGGATGGGCGGCGTGAGGGAGAGGGTCGAGTGGAGGTAGGCGAGCTCTGCCGGTGAGAGCAGAACCTGCTGTGCAGACGCCATTCTTCCTCTCTGTGTGGGTTTGTTCTTTTTTTATTCTGTTCGCAGACTGGGGTATAGTACTCGCGAGGTTTCGTGTAGTTCGTGGTCGAACTTGCAACAGCTCAATCTCTCGTCAATTGGTCGTGGTTTCGGGGCCAAGCTCGAATTTTCGGGCGGGATGCGATCGCAAAAAGTTGGTAGGCTTTGGGCCTTCTCCGAAGCAAAGTCAAAGGAAGCAGGGGTTTTTTGATGGTGGGGTCCGCGGGGTGTGGGGCCGGCCGGCGCGAGCTGTCCGGATCGGTGGTTGTGGCGTAAGCTGTGGCTTGGACGGACGTCCACGACCAACGGCTTTACACGGGTTGAGCTTCTCAAGTCCACGTTCTTGCCTCCAGTATGTCCGCATCGAAGATCTTGTTCTCAGTTATAATTGAGGAAACATCAGAGACCAGTCGGCTTCTGGACATCGCTCAAGTGAGCACTCAGAGACGTGACCGCGAGGGTGGAACATTCGACACAAAGCATGGAGTTCTCACTCTTCAGCTCTCCAGATGATCACCATACAGCTTCTTCCCAAAATGGTTACTCTTGCCTATTCCTGTACCGAGCTACTTGACCTCATTTCATTCCGTCACATTATATTTGTTCACTAGGATCGAGACGGGTTGCCAGTCTCAAAAGCATCTAATCGGTCCTACGAGAGATCGGTTCTGATGTCTGGAGACTAAGAGCTCTTTCGTGAAATCCCAGGAGACTATTTACATCTAGGTCTTCAAGTAGTACGTCTGCGTCAGATCGTCGAATAGTCTTGAGCACGTACTCGGCAGTAGTTGAATACGAATTGATGGCGCTGATCGAGCTTTTACTTCCACAGTACGGCCGCTCAGTCGAGGCTTTGAGAACCATAGTATAATTGCGCCAGTCAACATCCCCTAATACGTTCATCCTTGGCTCATGCCAGGCTGTTCCGGGTCTGAATTCGGTTGTTGCCATTGGCATGACATATCGGCATACAAGAATCACTTATACCCAGACCATAGAGAACATCCCCCCCTCCCAAAGGAAAAAAAAAAACTTGAAAATTGACAACAAATTCAGAGGAAAACCGTCATATGTGACAAAAGTGAGGAAGCAATAAAGTTTTATTCCAAATCCTTGCTAAGGCCGTGCCTGCTATCATGTCCAACCTACTTGTAAACCTTCACTTACAGTTGGCTCATACAGAGCTTAAGAAGTGATAGTGACTGGCAGATCTGAGCCACCCAACGACACATGATCTACTTCAAAGAGAACTCTTAAGAGTACGCGTGAGGCATATAAAGTCTAATGAATGTTGTGGAGAGCTGTCGCCATGGAACATAATGGATTTTCTATCGTAGGATTGCGAACCTGGACTTGAATCCATTTCTCCCTCGATTCACTTACGATTTCTGCAATATGCGAATGCTTCTCTACATTCAATTCTGTGCGATGGGCTAGTCATACACAGCTTGTTGCTCGCCAATACCTGAGGAATAGTTCCTTCTCGTTAATTTGCTCTTTCTATGATATCTTGATAATCAGATATACCCGACCAAATATCACAGCCGTAGAGAGAGAGTATTGACATGATAATGCCTACTTCCAAAAAAAAAAAAAAGGACGGAACAGCTTCTAGATCGATAAAGGAGAAGATCACCTGCAGCATTGGAGGTAAGGAAATTACCGCAAGTCAATCCAAAGGTTGCGATTACCTCCGCATTACTTCTACAATGGCGTGCTGTGTGATCAGAAAATGCGAATATCTCTCAGTGGTACTAGTTGAACAGTGCATTATCTGTCGCGTTCGAGAATGTCTACCGGAACTTGCTTTTCTTCTCATCAAATCAGGCCTTTCCCAAACTCTTGCCTCCTCCCTTGTCCAGCCTCAAGACTATGATCCTCATTCATGACGACGACATCAGAGGTCTGAAGCGACCAGGGAGACTCTTCTCGCCGCTCTACGAAGCGATGTGTATGTAGCTGAAGTGAAACAGCAACTCAGGCTAGCTGTGAGCCTCTCACTGGCATCCAATACCGAAGGTAAGTTATCATAACCGTAAACACTTCAATCGAGCACCTGCACAGCCAAGCCGAAAAAGTGTTATCTTTGCCACGGAAAAGAAAAGTAGACAGCTCCAGATAGCCAGTTGCAAATCACCTTCCCTTGACATACTCGGTGCTGTCAGCAGTCATCAAACCCTCGACCCCCACGCCAGACGAAGCTATTCAAGATCGATATATGGTTCACTTCGCACCCCTCATAGAGCGTGTCTGTATCTCGACGAACCGCTTCTACGTTGACCCTCCCTCCATCGCTTACAAGACACGTCCTGTAGCCAGATTCACGCACCAAGAGACATTCGGCCACGAAGTTTCATCCTTGTCATCGACGGGCTGTCCTTCTCTCGATTCCACAACAGTCCCGGAGCAAACCCCGCCCTCCAATGGGCGTCACCACCAGGCAAGGCTCGATCTAGGCCCTCGATCGTGCAGAGCTGGTCCAGCGGAGAGACGTGACGAGGGGCTGGCCTTGCTTCAGAGAACGGACGTCGCACCTATGATGGAGATGGAATCACCGACGGTCGAGGATTGCATGATTGTGGCGCATCATCTGTCGGGTAACTGCAACCGTACAGGCAGATAGGCAGAGCGAGACGCCATGGGTAGGTCTCTGCCCTCATGCCTTATGTTTGTGCTTCTCGGCGCGGTGCAGCTTTGTGCGACATGCCAACTTGTCTTCCCGCCATCCATGAACACTCATTCCGAATTCCGAATTCCAGCATGTGAACATGGGTTCAGGGGCCATTCATTCACTCGCAAAGAACCCTCAATCAGCCTTTGCGAGATTACCTGGGTGTGCCAATATAGCTTCGTGTGAAATGGAGGATAGGCAGCCTCTCAGACGCATGGTTGCTCATATCGCTTGGTGGATTAGAGGCCAAGAAGACCACAGTAGTCGAACTGTTTCTGTTTCGTCACCGTGATGCTTCCAAGAGCATCGCCCCCGCAGCTAGACATGGGGGAGGAATTCTTCGCACTCACCAACACGGACAAGCTTGATAGAGCTGGAAAAAAAAGCCTTTCCAACAAACAAAATAATCCTAGTAAAACCCCGAAATCTATGACCCGTACGATCTCAACCCCTGGCGCCATCTAGATCGCCCGACCATCGCTTCGCCCATCCCCAACATCAACGTGTGAATACACTAACAAAAATCCAAAATTGCACTCCTTAGTCCTCCTCCGAGACTGATCTCCTCCCTAAAATGGCACTCGGCAGCTAGACCGATCTGTCTCTAACCGAGATACGCGTCCTTCATCGTGATGAGACCTGCATGAAGAAAACGATCCGGTCGATTCGTGGAGCATAACGTGTGTACGGGTCCCTCCGCTCTTGCGCGTTCACACCAGGAGACGTACATCCAGCTGCTCTAATCCCATCTGCACAGCAGCAGCAACCCTTGCTTACCGGACAACTTAGCCATCACGCCAAAACCATCACGGTCTACGGATGCTGGCATTCTCGACGCGATCTCCCGTTTCTCTCCTCATCGCCAGCACAGCTGAAAGGCGCCTCGGTGGCCTCGCGCGACCCCGAGCTAGGCAAGCCGAGCTGGTTTGATGTGCGGGCACCCGCATCCTCGTCCCATCCTCAGCAGACCGAAAAGCAAGGGAGACGATGAAGCGCCGCCACCACAGCTCGCCGCCATGCTATCATCTCCGATTCGAAAGTTGCGACCTCCCGTCTTTTGCTTCCTGACGTCCCAGGTAGCCGTAGCCTAGCTTCTTCCCCTCTCTCAAGCACCAAGCACAAGCTACCCCTTCCATCGCTCCACATCCCACCGGTGTGGAGCCCAGCTCCCGCGCCGGAGGTTCGCCTTGCCGGCCAGCGACATGCGGGCATGGCATGGCATGGCGTGGAGAGAGAGGAAGAAAAAGAAAGTCCGGAGACGGGGGACCCTCATCGGTGAAGATTGGCAGTCTGTGCGACGGCTCACCGGCTGTTTCCGTCACAATTCGTGCTTTCTTTTTCCTTTCCAATTCCCAATTCTTGTTTCCCCCCAACCAACTGCCGTTGTGAATCAAAGTTGAGCGCCATGAAAAAAGTGCCAACCTGCCAAGGGGCATAGGATGTATCACCTCCGAGACGCCCCCGGTCTCTTGTTTTGCAAACTCCCATCTGCCATACCTACCAGTATCTTGCCCGCAGCCGCAACCCCTGTGCGCCCCTGACTCTGGGCTTCTTCTTCTCACAACATTCAAAGCCGTGTCTACCCATCTGGACAAGATCAGCAATTTGTATCGAATAGCCGGTTAATGTCCGTTAGAAACAAGAGCTCAAGGGGTGGGTTTTTCTTCACTGATCAACAAACTCCGAACTCCTGTCCACCTCGAACAGGGGGGGCAGTGAGATGACAGGGGAAGTAGAGTATGAACGGACGGTCTAGGCCCGGCGGCTCGGGAGATGGACGGCTTCCATTGATTGGATCCTCCCCCAAGAAAAACTCCGTGGTTTCTCGCCGTTAGGTCCGGCCGGGGCCTTGCAAGGCAGGCCGCAAGAGAGAGAGCGTGCGTGCGCGCCCGTCGCCGACGGAATCTGGCCCAAATTTCAGAGGAATCTCCATTCTCCAATGGAAGCTCGATGTCAGCTTGCCAGGGCTCTGATCCTACCCCCCAGTAGCCTAGAAATGAGCCTCAAGATGAAATGATGAAAAGCAGTGTTGGTGATCCGTAAGCCAACCAACAATAGCTCGACAGCGCCCGCTCTTGAGCGAGAATTGGACTGCATTAGCAAGGAACGATTCTCCTTGACCTTGATCCCAGCCAGAGGGGAGTGCCCCTGGCAGATTCGGCAGGAAACGAAATAGCAAAAAGAAATGCCGGCGAGAGGTACTCTCAGGAACGAAGATGACCACCTCTCATTGGACTGCTGACCGGGACTTACCTCCTTATTCGCCAGGGCTGGACCGGCTCACGGCTCACCTGGCTCGGTGACCTTTTCCCCACTAACCCATCATGGATCAAAGATGGAGGGGGGTTTCCTGCGATAGGAAATATCCCGTGAGGCTGGCTGACCCGACGATGAGATGGTGGTTGCCTTTTGCGACACAAAAGCAGGCTGAGAGCAAGAAAGTTTCTGCTTCATCAGGAGGACGAGCGTTCATGACCAGGTGAGCCAATATCGGTTGTATCGTTTCCCAGGGAGGTGGGTATGAGAGACCACCAGCTACACATAAGCCGCCTGCCTTGTCATCAGCCCCCTTCCTGCGCCTTTCTTTACCTCACGGTGTGGTCCGGTCAGCCCGGTCTGATGCAGGCCACACCTTCAATAGTCCAAGTTGGGACAGGCCAGGCCGGAGAGGGGAGTCCACGGGTGTGGAACGGCTGGATGTGGACGTGGGTGTGGGAGGAATCTTAGCTGAGCGTCTATTGTGTGTACTTTTGCCCCAACATTGGACTGGGTGGCGAGGAGGAGAAGGAGATAGAAGGAGGAGGAGGAGGAGGAGGAGGCCGCAGAGGGAAATGACCCTACCCTACACTTGGTTTGGGAGGCAAGATGGGCTGTTGAACGTTTGGCGTCGAGTGACTGAGTGACTGGTCGACGATGGCTGCGCAGTTGAAATGGAGGGCGCAACCACCACACACAAGATTGGTGCAGAAGTGTGGGAGGCAAGCCCGGCGCGAGGGTGCCTGTGAGGTCTAGTCTCCCCCCTTCCTCACCCTCTCTCTCTCTCCCTACCTAGAAATGGGACGACAGTAGTGTCGATGGTTGGAGTTCGATGGTGGTGGCCGGGAATCTGCACACTCGTGCATCCCGTCACAGATGCGTGCCTCTCCTTTGGGACAGAGCGTGGGAGGAGGAGAAGGGGGAACAGGCCACATGGCGCCGTGGGCAGAATAGGTAGCTAGTTCAAGACAAAGCTGAAGCTTCTTTGGAGCGGACCTTTCTCACTCTCTCATCGACAGGCGATGGTTGCTTGGTGGCGTTGGACGTGTCATTTCCTCCTGCTTTTCCGATTTTCAGTCTAAGCACTTGGTTGTCTGCATATCGGCGTGGTTTTCAAGCAAGGGGTGAAGGGGAATGGTTCGGTTGGACTTGGAGGAGTGAGGATGGTCTCTCGTTCATGCTTCTTTTCTTCCTTTCCTTGTTATTGTACGCTACTGGGAGAGAGAATGTTTGACCTTTCGCCACAAGAGGAGAAAACACGCCCACAAAAGAAGAAGAAAGCTGAGACGTACGAGGCCAACGGCGTCGAAGCGACCCTGCGGCGCGTGGGTTCGCGTTCCAGACGGGACACCACCCAACGGCGTCTTAACACCGGAACCGTTTGAAAAGAATGGGCAGAAGAATACCTCTATAGCAGAAGCGAGCTGCAATACATGCCACTTGTGAAGTTGTAGATGCCTAGCTTCACACCAGCAGTCGATCAAGGTAGGATACGTAACATCCATATCCCGCAAGGCAAGAAAAAAGACGGAAGGAGAGGATGACCGGCGAGATGGTGTCGTCTATCACGATGTTTCTGAGACATTGCAATGCCCTCTCAATTTCCAAAGGCATACCTACATCTTCGACTAAGCGCAGCTGATTAGACCTAGGCGGTTGAGACGGAACCAAAGGCACGTACTCTTTTTTCGCCTGCTACGACCCTATGATCCTACTCCCTCAACCTCACTTTCATTTTGTCGCCGGGGGCAGGCAAAACGCGGAACAACCTTTGCGTAACTCCAAAAATTGTGAGATATTATGGACGTATAGTACGATCACTGGCAGGCTAAAGGACCAATAAAGGAGTGGTTGATAATTGGATACTCGCCGCTGTCGTCAGTTCTAGCCTCTGGGCCTCTGCAACCCTCCCCTCCCCCTCCAAAAGTTGACAGTCTTCGGAGGGCGCCGCCAGGGTATCACGGACCAACTGCGATGCGAGGGTTACGAGCCTTCCGAGCTCTCACCAGTGACCAAACCCATCATTGCCTTGCCTGCCTTGCCTGCCTGTCCAGAAACAGTCATGACTGCGGTGCCATTCGTGTAACACCAAATCCCGAACCCCTCTCGCCCAAAGCATGTTGAAGCAGTGAGCGACGGGCGACTCGCCCCCCTCATTCAAGCCGACTTGAACGTTTCGAGTAACGTGAAAATGACATAGATAACAAAGTCATCAACGGGATGATAATGGCTCAAAGACCATGCATGAAAAAGAGTCCCACAATGCCAAACTACCGCATATCAAGTCCGGGTTTCTATCAACAAGTCGTCGCAGACCGAGACAAGTTTGTTTACTGCCCGCAGTCCAGTCCCACACAGAACGCAACGCCCGCCCGCTCGCCGCCGCGCACCCCGCAACTTTTGTCAGTTATCACGACCGTTGCGTCAGATAGACCTAGCACCATAAAATATTCCTTTCGTTTTCTGCCCGGACCAGGCGGTGCCAGGTGAAGTAAGCGCTGTCCGAAGCGTCGCAGAGCCCTCCCCTCCCCCCACACCCCTGGAATCAAGCAGCAACCAGGCTAGAACGGCAGTGTCGGTCCTGTCGGATACAATAGTGTCCGGAGACTACACTAGGCTGGGGGTGTCGGTTTGGTTTGCCAAGCCACGCGTCCCTCTCCCAGTCAGTCCCTCTCTCAGTTTCTAGAGTCCTAGACTCTTTGAAGTGTAGTAGTCCGAAATACCTCTTACCCATCCCCCAGAAAGACGTGCTCGCTTGCTGATACCATCATCATACTTGTGACTTGACCGTAATAGCTCGAGGCCTGTAAGAGGCTCCCTCTCTCCACCCCTCGACGGGCTTCTAGGGACGCTAAGCAAAGCAGTGAGTGCGTGATCGCCTTGGAAGCAAGGTGCACCCCAGGTCCCCAAGGCTCACGAACCAGTAATGCTTACGAGGTTGGGGGAAAGGCAAGGGCAACAAGCAGGCGGGCAGGCAACCACCAGCTCTCTCGACCATGCTCACCATCAACCAGAAACTGCATTCCTACGGTGCCAATGGCCCTGACATGTTCGGATATGCACGTCGCCCGTTACGGTCATCGTCTCTCTCTCTCTCTCTCTCTTTCTAGTGTATCTATCCATGTTGCTTACTTTGCACGACCTCTTTCTCGCTTCCTTCTGGATAAGCGGTTGCAGTTATGAACAGGCCAACGAGGAGTTGCACCCGTTGCTGCTGCCATGGCCTACCTGCAGCTAACCACCCCTTGACAGATTGGGGTAAAGGAAAAAAGAAAAGTGGGAACAGAGAAACGGCGGATGTGGGCTCGACCTCTTTTCGTGCGATGGCTTTTGGGGAGATTTTCAATAGTCGACAGGACAGGGACTCGGATAGTCATGGTGTGGCGTTACGCCCGGAGTGATGCTATTCATGGATCGAGGGGGGTCTTTGCACTCTTTTCGTCTGATGTATCGCCTTCGTCCGAATATCAAGAAAAAAAATGACTACGAATAGCCAGGTTCAGTTCGTACAGTCATGCGATGTCGGTGGGAGATGTTCAATTTGGCGTCTTCCAGCTGTCTAGTTGTAGCAAAGGTGGTTTGAATAGTGGACTATAGCAATATTGAATGTATCGCCAGTTGCCGCTTCTCTTGGCCATCTCAACATCGAGATTAGAGACGCAGTGGACTGTAAGAATATACAAACAAAGGTATACTAATATGGATACAGCGTGGAGAGGAATCCAAGCCTCAAGGATTCAAGCAAGTGGGCAAGCTTGGCTTTGTTGGTTGATGCGAGCCATGCGTCGGGATGGCTCCACCCATCATCTCGCCAGGAATGCGGGGAAGGAAATAACGTGACACGGAGATGCTCGTTCGTCCAAGTCTCAAATTGAACCGGCCCCCCCCCCCGAACGACGATTGCATCACTGCCCGCTCAGCATGTCCGGGGCTTGGATCACCACAGTATTGCTGTGCAGACATACGAATACAGAAAGATTGGCAGCCTTCCCCATCCATGCCCACCGGTCACCCGCTCCTCGAGCCTTGAGAATGTGACCATCTCTCATCGTCTTTTGCTTTGTCTCGCCATGCCTGCGCCGTTTCCCACGGACCCGCCCCGTTTGAGATGAAGTAGAGCCTACCAAGAATGCGGAGAAAGACAAAACCACAATTATCGTTGCAAGGCAACACTTTCACTGAACCGGCCCATTTGACACGAATAGTGGGCCCATCACCAGATCACTTCTCAGACTTGAAGTGTAAACGAGGCTTAGCAACATCACGCTCTTTTGCCAAACTAAACCCTTTTTCTCCGTGACCTACGCCGCACGAGCACCTTGGGGAAAAGAAAAAGCAATAATTAGGTGAGACAGGAGGGAAAGGCAAGGGACGTACATACATACATGGCCGCATGGGTTGGCTTGAGGTGCATCTGGGGTCATTCGGTAAACCGACTCGCAGCTTATGTGTGCCTTCTTGTCCACGATGAATAATGATGGGCCAACGTACGGATAACCATCTGATCCCACTTGATACAGGGGATCATCATGGGCCAATCAAGGAGGATGTACTCAAACCCCGAAATGAGGTGAAAAGGCAGACGAGAGGCGGCTGACACCGTCGAGCAAACCGACAAACACCCAACACATGCTCGTCGCTGTGGCGCGAGCATGCCTGGCTGCGCGTGCTTGCCATTGGCGCAGGACGTGTTCGCCCGAGCCCATCGTCCACTCGCCTTCGAATCCAGTACGGTGGGTTAGGCAACGGGAACAGAGCGGCCCTTCGCTTGGAGGGCTCTCCCGCCGCCTGTGTTCCTCGCCATTGGGATTTTCAACATGCGTGGGTTGTCACTACTTGCGCCTTGCTGCATCCAGCACAATTCTGGCCATGGCGGCGCGGACGCTCACCTCAGCGCGATACTCGGCGGCTCACCCAAGGGATTCGGGAATCATTGAGACTGGAGCTATGTAGGCGTCCACCGTCACAATATGGGAACCTCCGATGTTATTGCCCAAACAAGACACGAAGTTGCAGTAACCTCAACACCAAATTTCCGAGACTGCTATGTAGTTATGATTTTCGTGAAGCCGGGGAGCAGGTCTCGAATTGTGAAAGGGGCTGTAAGACGCCTCGTTCTGGGCCGCTTTTCGTCTCCTGCCGCCACTTCTTTTTCCAACTGGTTGACACGGCTTTCCGAACACTGGCTATAGCAAAGGACTTGAATGGACAGGCCTCCCCTGCCGCTCCCGTCGCTCTCGCCAGTCGGCCATTTTCTTTGCACAAACTCCTGACGCTGTATCCGTAGTGTAGTTACACTGCATCTCCAGCATATCGATTTGACCAGGGCACAGATTGGTCACTCTTCTCGCCAAGGGTTGGGAAAAAAAATTTCATAGAAAAATAGAGAGCAAAAGCGTGGGGGACGCTGAGCACGACAGAGGGGTGACTCTAAGACAGCGCCTGCCCAGTCGCTGACATGGGGGGGGGGAGAGAGAGAGAGAGAGAGAGAGAGAGAGAGAGAGCAGAGGCCGCGAACAACGATCGCGCTTAATACGTGGTAGCCAAGATCGAATCAAACCCAGAATGGTGTCTGTGTGTAAATAACGTGCTCTGTGCTCTCCGGAGAAGACACCTGATTTGGTCCAAGGCAGAGGATGTTGGTAACGTTGGCGACTCGAGTATTGCAGATTTCCCCCCCCTGCCTATCCCTCAACTCCTTCAGGGGCGCAATTGACTCACACTTCGACATCGTTGAGCTGTGGAATTCTGCGTCCCGGACCCTGGAGTTTTTCACTTCGTTAGCCGGCAACTCTGCTCCTGGGCTCAGGGGTTCGGGGACTTGAATCTTGCCGTGCTACTTCAGGCCTGCTGAACTCAATCTGTCCGTCCACTATCCAGCGAAGTAGAGTACGTGCCGCGCTCCACTACTGATATCGGATGAGATGGAATCTTTCTGTATGGTGCAGCGGCGCTCACTGCTTCGAGGAGTGAGCTATTTTGCTGCAAGGTACCTACGGGTTATCCAAACTTGGCCAGAGTCGACGCGGCCGCAGTCATGGTAAGCACGCAAATACATACCCAGATGCAGCCACTTGAGGAAAAGCATTGCGGCTCGACGTCTGGTCGAAACAGTTAGGAGGTGTCCTGGTGCTTCATCAACTACGTGCATTGCTGTCACACAACGATCGGCCGACGCCGTGATGGGCTTCCAAACGCGCCCGCACCTATCGAGCCAGCCCTCATTCATCAGTGGCGCCTTCGTCGTTTACTGAGTGCGTTTCGATAGCATGATTTCTGCTGCACTCGAGGGACTACATCTCCGTTATACCAAACAGGGCTAGACCTGGCGTTGGTAATCCAGCTGTGGCTGTCGACTCGTCCAATGAGATGCGGACAGTCACTGAGAAGATCTCAGCTTGGGCAGAAAAGAACGGTGTCACGGGGTGACTGTGAGACATTGGAGGTGTTCTGGAGAATTCCAGCGGCAAGTACTCGTGATCGTACTTGACGTATCCTTACCCACGACAATAGGTCAGCGAGGACCGCTTGATGCCATGCTAGCCCGAGTGACAGACAGCTGGGCAGATTTGCTGAGAGCGCGGGACTGTCCTTGACCTTTGAGACTCAACATCATTATCAAGTATCTGCGTCGTCCTCATCGCCTGCACTCTGGTTGTCGCTCTTGATCCAACTAGCATCGTCGAAGAGTCTAAAGGGCCGAGCCTTGGGGCCATAGCTAGAGATAAGCGGCGGCTCGGATTCAAGAGCCAGGAACACAGGTGAAGTCTTTGCGATGCTCGACGTCTGAAGACAGACAAAGATGGACATGGTCCGAACACGCCTTCTTTGACCTCCACCTGATCCCCAGTCCTCCTTTGCGGGCGGAGCAGGGCTAGTCCCTGTTTTTGCGCATGGCCCGTGTCAGGAACACGGCAATGCCTCCATTAGCCTCTACTTTGAAGCTGCGGTGCGGCATCGATATGGCCTCGATATCAAAACTGGTTCTCGGCATGAGAGATGACGATACGTAGATATCCTTTAGATATCCTTCGTGCGGATAGAGACACAGATACTCCGTATTCTGTGCTCGATGCTGTAGCTTCATTCGGCAGCCGTCGTGAAGGGTTTGTGAGATAAGGGCTAGTACGGGACATTGCGGGATCATCGGCGTGCAGTGAAATAAATGAAGACCCCCAGCTGGAAACCCCATTTCGCCGGATCCGACCGAAATAATGCTCGGAGCATGGCTTAATCGAGACTGCCCTCACCTGCAGCTCAGAGCTACGGGCTACGGCATCTTCAAGAGCAAGATATCGGGAGAACGACGCTGTGGGTTCTTCATCGACTGCTTGCCGCAGGCGTGGGGGTTGTGGTTGATCTGGGTTTCGCTGTTTTTCGTCTTTGACCATCCTTGGATTGACCTGTCCCACAACAAAGAAGCAGCAGATAAGCGCAGCAGCTCACCAATACGGCGATGGCCAGGCTTAAGGCTGGCGCGACTGGTTCCTGCTTCAGTGTACCTACACCAACGGCGTTAGACGGGAGCCAGTGCGAATCCTTTGTTCCTAGCCCTCCATCCTGGCCGCAACTCGATCGAACTCTATTGCTTCCTTCATCTCAGCCAAGTCCGAGGCTCCCGCCTTCAGAGATTTAAAGTTGTATGTGGCATGTTTGGCAGAATCTCGTCTTCATCGTAACGGATGCCGAAAAATCCGATGCTATCTCATGCTCGCTCTCTCCGAATGAGTTTGACGCATTTGCCGCGTCTCATTAGGCAATGAGCAAGACTTGCTCGACAGCCGACAGCCGACTTTGAATCCTGGCCAAGGGGTTATTCTCCATACGAGCGAAAATTCTCGTCTCTCAGGTATCTCTTCGCTTGCTCTGGGTCGAGTTGACTTGGCGCTTCTATGCGTCCCACTTGTGGGCGAAGCAGCACTATCTCGTGCGGGCGCAAAGCACACGTAGCCCACGCCACACGCGTACTGATAACTCAAGGGCTCGCCTTTACCCTCAGAATCCCACGCCAGATCGCTGCGAGCCGTCGGAGCACGCAAGGTTGGTTGCACCCAACCCCACAACCTCCTGGATATGAGTGGGTTGGTGGTCGGAGAGGCCCAGCAACCTGATGCAGATATCAGCGGGCGGCGGATTAAATGATCATCCTGACGATGTCTCTGAGAAGTGTGCCAATTCCTGGAAGAAGGGTCTCGGCGAGGTCGAAGCAAGCTGCGTGATTGGCTGCGTGCATAAGGAGATGGCTTATCTGAAGGGTGCCGCTACGTTGAAACCAAGCTAATAGGAGTCATGGGGTTCTTGTCTCTCTGCTATTGCCAGAGACAATAATTTTCGTGATCGCAATGGCCGTTGCTATTTGGATCAGCGCTTTAATCAGATACCCGCGGCAGCCTTGTCGAAAGAGCGGCCGGCACTCGAAGGACGATCAAGGCGACAATCGCAAAGATGGCGGGATGGATCGTCTTGTTCGTCGATCTTGATTGGCTTTCGGCGTTGAAGGTTGTGGCTCAACGACTCAAAGCTTCGCCTCTCCCACGGGCTTGCCAGGTAACTGTAGATCCAGTCGCTCCGCAATGGAAGCCTCGTGAGTTTCCCAAGGTGGTTTCTTTGACAGCCGCAGGCGCTCCTACACTAAGACGTCAGTCTTCTCCAAAGTGACGAAGGCGACGAACTCTTCTGATCCATAGGGGAACCAGCTCCAGGGTTAGGTCCTGCAACAATCCATGATGCAGAAGCTGCATGAAGGGCCGCAGTATGCATGTTTGGGCGAAGGCGTCAGTACGGGTGGTCAGGTGGGCAACCTGGGCAGCCTACTATGGCATCGGTCGACTCGGGAGGTAGGTATGGTGTTAGTGTGGGGAGGCATGTTGTGACGCTGATTTGTTCAACGTTGTGAGCCTGTTTCTCCTCCCCCGCCTCAAAACGTATGCGGGTGGTGGCCGAACCGGTTTAGCCGCTCTTGGCCCGCAGCAAATTCCAACTGCATGGATGGACGACCACTGAGGGCCTCAACGGAGATATCGACGGCGAATAGCGGCTGCAGACGATAGGAGCTTTAGAGAGACAGTTGATTTGACGAACTTCCTCCATATGTCACCATTCTTGAGTCTCCACGGGTCCGTCGTCACGGATAGTGTCATAGTGCACCCAGCAGAATCGTGACACTGCAGCCTCCAGACTTGTGTCTGCGAAACTATACCTGCCGTGCCGTCGGCCTAGGGTGGGGACATCGGGTTGTTAAAGCACAAGATCTCCGATATCCCTGACGGACTGGCTCCATAGTTACTACTTGAGAAAGAAAGTGCATCATGGGGGCGTACTCGGACTTTTGCAAGAGATTGGAATTGCTCCCAAGCTGCACTAGTGTAGTTCCTAGGTCCGCATGAGCTAGGAAGACGACATGTTTCGCAGTGTCTGTAACGTAGACGAATGGGCCAGGAAAACAGACGATGATGACAGTACGCAGACCAGCCGATCGAGGGTGACATGGCCTCGGGGTGTTGTGATGCCACAGTATTAATTCGTATTCGATGGGAGTTTGAGCAAGACTCCATGGACGGACTTGCAGTCGTCCGTTGCAAATTAACGTTTAGTTGTCACGCCGGGTTGACCTGGGTTTAGGCGGTCATGAGGATAGTGTCGAAACTCTCGAAACCAGGACACAGCCCTCTTGACAAAGACAGCCGACGATGGGAATCTCGCAATGTTCCCAGGACACAACGAAATCTCAATTGCGTGCTGAGATGGACGGATAGCGATGGTCAACCCCAGATTTTTGCTCTGACGCCACCCCACGACAGGATGGTGTTGAAATTTGCGTTAGATCTACACAATTTGGCTGGCAGCCAATGAGGAGCCCGACGGCTTTCACCTGGTTTCTGTCCCTCCCCCTACCCTCGCGGCCTCTTCCACCTCCTGCAGCAGGGACGATCAGTTGCCATTGTTGTTACGTGGTTGTGGTGGGCTAGAAGAGGGGAGTCGTCTTGAGACAGAAGCGGCGACACGAAAAGAGGCCGCTGCAGAAGCAGAGACATACGAAAACGTCAAGGTGCTTGGTTGGTTGGTTGCACCAGCATCCGTCAGTTGTCTGAATTTTGAAGGGATCACTCGTGCCAGAAAGACTGCCAGTGTTGAGTTTGCCTTCTCCACCGGCTACCGCCATTGTAGTATTCAATGGCAGTCTGTCTTGGCCCGGCGTGTGGTGTGTTGCCGTCGCCGTTGGCCTCTCTTTACTGCCGCTCTGCCGCTCGAGGAGAGTTCTCCAGTCTTCAGAGAGTCACAGAGTGAGGTGGGGCGTGGAGAAGGGGACGCCCGCTGTCGCTATTTTTGCGGATACCAACCCCCCACGCGGCTCCATCATATCATTCGACAAAGGGCTGATTTGATTTCTCATGATCTTGGGCTGACACCCGTTGTGTCCATGTATACTTGGAGAACTGCATAATACCAGCGACGACGAGAATTGTGAGGAAGCTGATGGTGACGGACACGGAGGATGTAGGGATTCGAGGAATGTTGGGGAACCGATGGGGAGATTGACGTTGAAGAGATTTTTTTTTCTTTCTTCCTTCGTCTCCTTACTCCTAGTCCGGGCTCACCCAGGCGAGGGGGGAACATCCACGATCTAGACTGGTCCAGCCAGCTCCCGAGGCGTACTGCTTGTGTAGAGTGGCGTTGAACGAGATCGAGCTCTGGGGTGCTGAGCTTTTGAGGCCGGGTTTGACAATTGTGGTCCAGTCGCAAATGCACTTCTGATTAACCACCCAATTCAACATATTCTTCTCTTGAGTCGTCCGAGGACGGCTAGAATCCCCTGCAGGGTACAGAGTACGAATATTGGCAATGCTGGTGTTGGTGATGGGGTGTTGTTTTTGCTGCTGCTAGGTACCAATGCCTCTGGCGGCAGCAAGCAACACGGGAGAAAGAGTGCAGCTCTGGATCTGACCAAACACCTGACTGCTCCTTGAGGGAGGCCGGGGTCGAGCTGTGCTAGCATCAATTGGGAGGGCGTGGGTGTCGATCATGGGTTTGAACTTGGGCAAGGAAAAGACGGAGAAAGTGGACCAGTTTCCTTGGGAGTTGGGAGTTGGGAGTTGGAACAGCACCAGGGGCGTGAAGGAAGGACCGGCGACGAGCTTGGGCCAATTACACCCGCATCCACTAGGCCGAAACGATGCTAGCGCTTCCAAGACTCTTGGTATCCACCCAGCGTGTTTTCACTGGCTCAGAACGAGCAGCTTCGGTTCAGCGTCTGCAGCAGCCATCTGTACTCATGCCTGAGGTAGTCTCCAATTGCACAATCCGCTGCATCACTGTCACAAGCGGGCAGACCCGTGCCTGGCGATGCCGCAATACAAGGGAACGAGGTACAGATATTGGCTGCCTTCTTCCTGCTGCCCACGCCATTTGCATCCACTCTGAGCTGCTGCCCACTCAGCTGGAGAACGCAGTATCCGTAGCCTGTACGCAGTAGGTAGGCACCTTACTGTAGGTGGACTGCGTTGGGTGCTGCGTTATGCAGCTCTCGGATGTCCACACGCCCCCTGGCGTCATCATCGACAGTTGGCTCTCTCTGGCTGGCCTGTCTTGGGACCGTCGCATCCTCAGGAAGTTAGCAGATAACGCAAGAGCAGCAACAGAGCAGACAAGACCAAGTATCTCGCAGCCCAGTTTCACCTACGAAGTAACAAGGAACCGCACTCCGCCCCACTTCTGCCCCCGCTTTCTCTACACTTCCATTTCTTCACAACTCTTTGCTGATGAATTATGTTTCTGCACCCCCTCTCTCTATGGAAGGTGTCCAGCCATCCACACATCTCGCTCGTGCCCTCAAACTCTGAGCAGTGAGCACAATTGTCGCCTTTGACGCAGAAAATTTTCAGAGGAAATCATCACACGCCCATGTCTGCTGGATGGTCCCCTGCTCCTTCTTCCCCTGCCCTCCCAAAAATTGGTACGTACACTTTTTTCCTTCCCTCCTCCCCCTCCCTAACAAATCTCTCTCTGTGACTCTGTGACTCTCTCGCTCTCTGTCGCTCCCTTCTCCCCCCCAATTTGCCAATCTTGCCCATCTCGCTCTCCCCTCCTCACTCCCACCCACAACCACCCCTCTTTCCCTCACACCTCACTCCCGCTTGGCCATGCTCGCCCACCCTCCCCTCCACACCCCCCTCTCTCCCACACACCCCCTTCTCTCCTTCAGTGGGCGCTATCTGCTGCAGGGCATGAGAACTGGAAGTGGGGTCCTGGCTCAGCCCATCAGATTGCCAATGCCATCCTTGCTGTCTCTCTGCCCTCCATCTCCATCTTGCCATCTCCACCCCGGACCTGCGCACTAGCGGCCACTTCCTGCCCTTGTGCTTGTGTGTGCATGTTTGTGTGGTGAGCAGGCGTCCTGTCGCTCTCTTCATCCACTTCCAAGTATCTTTGCGCCCACTCATCCCGACATTGGTACTTGCTATGCACCATAGGCCTTGTCTTGGGCGTGCTCCTCCACTGGTGGGCAGGCTGTGCTTCGAGGATAGATACATATGAGCCGACCTCTTTCCACACCTCGATCCACCTCTCGTTCTCTCATCATTCGACTTCACTCATCTTCTCCTCCGGCATTTGTTCGTGGCTCACTCTCTTACTTGTGGCTTCCAGTTCTGTTCATATATCGACTGCAATCCCGTCCAACTCTTTAAACACTTGCCATCACCCATACTCATCACCACAACTTGTCCACACACAAACACCACCACAGACCAGACTTGAGCACTTGTCGACTCGACTCGGTTCTGCTCAATACACAATCACCAAACTCAAACATATACACAACACACATCCAGACGCGATGGCCGCCTTCGATCTCGGGACTCACGAGTTCTGCCTCGGCTGCGACAAGCAGACCGACGGCACTGCCTACTGCTCCGAATCCTGCCGTCTCGCCGACTTCGAGAAAACATCTACACCCAGCTCGGTTGCCAGCTCGCCCGGCTTGAACACCCCTTCCTACCCTTGGACTTCCCCAAGGCAACAGTCCAACAACTTTTACCTCTCGCCCGCCTACGATTTCACCAACGCTCAACCCTATGGCAGCACTCCCACCAGACGATCCTACCTCTCGTCCTCGAGGGCGCCTATCAGCACCCGCCGCACCCTGACCACTTCGAGCTCCAACTCCAGCCTCTGCTCGATGCAGAGCACAACATCGTCCAACACCGATGGAAGCCAACTATCGGAGAAGGCCAAGAGGGAGCTTCAAGCCTACGCCGTGTCTTTCGATCAGGCGAGACTCCAGCGTCGACGATCCGCCTGAACCAAACATGGCCACTTCTTCTACACACTGTTCAATATACCCTTAGCCACATCACGAGTGGCATCGTTTCCTTTTTCCAGCACAGCACGCAACTCAGTTTACTCGATACACCATCGGCACACCGACTCTTTTCTCTTTTCTTTGGGTTCGACTTTGTTGTAACAAAACGGGCATTACATCGGAGTACTGCATTATAAAAAAAAGTTTTGGTCAACTACGGGGAGTACTTGGCTTGGCAGGACATCTGCTTCAATCACATCAGGGCGCAACAATGGGAAACACTGGGATTGTACCACGACACTGAGGGCTTGTAACCATGGGTTGTTACAAGCATGGCACTGAGAGATTGAGGACATGGCCTTTGGCTTCATTACATCTCGCCACGGAATTGGACGAGGCAAGGTAGCCTGCCACGAGAGCGGAAGGGCTCATATTACGACAAAGGTTGGGTAAAGACCCTGGCAATGGACGAAGCCTCGAGGCAAAAGACCTCTGACGGCAGCTTGGACTGGTATATAAGCATTAGGCATCATCAAAGTGACGGATCAACTGGGTAGCGGAGATTCAGGAGGAATGGACTAGTACCGCCAGATTGAGATGGACCAGACAGAATATCAAGACCAGTTCAAAGCTTGACAAGAGTTCTTTCACTTGCTACCTACATGGGTGACTTACCATCCACGATGACTCTAACTTTGTCCATGCCAGCACAATGTGCATCCACTTCTGGAGCCTTCGCGACAGAGCTGTGGGTCTGTGGGAAAAGTCGTCATAGTGCTGGAAAGTTCAAAATTCCCCCATTACGCTTTGGGAGCCCCTGGCCCAGGTGCTATGGAGTTTGGTCCGAAGGGAGCAAAAGTTGGTGAAATTTTTGGCCAGGATCCCACGCCAAGATTATTTTTGTTCGCTCGGAAGTTGCCAAACATACCACAGACTGGGAAGGGACAGTGAACGGGGGTCGGACACGGCACACAATTCGGGAACACAAGTAACAATTGATGGAGAACATTGGCACGTTGGGTAGGGGGGTTGGTTAGTTGGTTTGGTGGGCGACTGATTGACGAATGCATTTTTTTTCTTTCTTTTTTTTCTGGCATTGCAGACTTTTGACAACGGCTCGATTGCCCACGTTGACAACGTGCAGCCCATGGCCCCCTCCAAAAGGCCCAAGTGTAGGTAGGCAGACAGGCAAGCCGCAAAAAAGGACAGAAATTGGAGACACAGGATACGGATTGCCGTACGTACACGTGTTTTCCATTACCATCGTTTTCCTGAATTTTGACACTTTACGAGGCGAATGGCGAATCAGCCAGAAAGTGAGAGATGATGGAATTGGCACATGCATGGTACGATTGGAAGAGGCAGTGCGTGCCATCAATGTCGGGCACGCATTGCGCTTTCCCATGCCGCACTTTTTCAATGGGGATTTCCAAAGCCTTACGGGATACCTTGCTTTCCCGTCTAACCAAGGTAAGGTACCCTGTATTTTCTTTTCTAGGTTGTTCGTTCGTCGCCTTGGTCGTTTCCTCCTCCCCCGTGCCTCCTTCATGAGTACCTAAGTAGGTAGGTACCTTTGTACAGCTGAGGTGAGGTAACGGAGGGAAGGTACGTACCTGCCAGATTGAGGTCGAGTAGGTAAGGTAGGCACCAATAATCAAGATAGCCATCTTAGTCATCGAGCAACTGCACACGAGGGGATGAAACCTGCGCCTACCCTATGTGCCTATGTACCTATGTGCCTTCCTTAAGGTACCTTTTGCCCATGGATGGCTTCAACAACACACGTCCGAAATATTACTCGCACCTGCGCAAGCACGCAAAACATGATAATGCATGGCCGCTGTTCCACTAGTGGAGGTCATCTCGATGGTGCACAGTTCGCAATCTCGCACCAAGATTGAGCAAGCGAGAAAGATGAGATGCTTTCAGCAAGTCACAGTCGCCACGACGTCTCTCGTCTCTCGCTCTCCGACCGGAGTCACCCATGTCTCCGAGCACCGCAGCCGCAAACCCGCAACCCAGGGCACCACCTCTCACCAGCAGCTATGCCCGACGTCAAATCCCAAAAAGGGCGAATACGCACCTAGGCCACCCCTGACAGCACGATTCCCCGCCAAACAGACGCACACGCCTCTCATCCACACACTACGGCGGCATCCATCGTCAATTCAGAAAAATTTGTCCATTGCGGACAACAGGGGACCCGTAAACAACGACAATGCCGCCCACATGACCGCCATGACGTGAGCCGCGCGAGAAAACATGCCATCCTTCTGCCCCGTCGTCCTCTGACGCAGCTCGAGCCGAAATGGATTATGGAGGCGGCTTTCGAACCCGAACCCTCCTTTCCCACTCAGATCCACGATCCACAAGAAAAGGGAGGGGACTCGGGAGGAGACGCATTTGACAGGAGGACCCCCGCCAAGTTGCGAGAGCCTCTTTCTCATGTGTGATGGAATCTCGGTTGTAGCCGCAATCTGACCACGTCCAACAGACGACTACCACCCACCCCTCCGCGCGTGGTACGGTACAGGGCGCTTCGGATACGGACAGGAGAGTGGGAACAGCTACGAAGCTATCTTGTATTAGCCGAGGGGGGCGGTGAGCAAAAAGTGAAAGAAAGGGTATTGTGGCACTGGGCAGCCTTTCAAATTAGCTGTTTGCTGCCGCCGCTCAGACCAACGATGTGCACATCATCAACAACTGCTCCTCATCTCGGAGCTGGCTTGCTTATTGCCATGGCCCTCTCGGTCTCCATGAACCACGCCCCCGATATCCGGAGCCCTCAAGGAAATTTTTTCCCACGACCGAGGGGTCTGTCTGGCTTGAGGACTGGACTCAGTGGGCTGGACTGGACTGGATCTGGGCCCTGAACCTGGGCCGAATGCGTGGGGTGTCGAGGGCGGCCCGACCGCTAACCTCGACACTCACTCCGTGACTCCTAAATCCGTTCAGTCGTGCATTTTCGGTCTTTCACTCGACAGTCGACACCCACCAGCAGCCGTCGAGGCAGCCGCTATTGGCAAGCGCCGATGGGAGAGAAAGGGCAAGGATGTGGATGGGATGTGAAAGTGCGGCCCAGCCCAGTCTAAATTGCGACCAGCTCTGACATACTCGAGCAGGGGGTGTGGCGGCCCAGTGGAAGCGATAGTGCTATTACCTATGGAACACTCCAGCAGAGGCGCTCTGCTGAGGACAGCCTACAGGTGGGAGTCTGGAGACAGGGCGGCTTGCTCAGGCGTCTCGCCAGCTGTAAGTGGCCAGGACAGGGCTTCAATTCGACATGGGAATTTCCAACAGACGAGGCGTCCGCATCTCAGTGCTCGCCTGAAGCCGTGCTTCACTCAAAAATGCTTGCGTCCTGCTTGCTGTAGCGTGCAAAGCAAGGAGCATCTTTGTTCAAGTCTGTTCTGCACAACACCTCATCTTCAGCTCCCGGGCATTATTCAGGCAATCCGACCTATCACTGCCTTAACCGATGCCTGCCAGCCGTTTCTGCCTCTTTGTAGACTGTGTGTGACAGAGAAGCTCTGTCAGCGCCGAGCCACTTACAGTTGCCTCATTTCGCCTTCAGTTCGCCTCTATCTGTTCACAGTAGTAGGTTGTCTTGACGAATTGGAATTGCCAAATAACCCGATTGGAAGATAATGCCTCACGATCATGCCGGCCAAGTGGCAGGTTTGAGGGCCGCAGGTGTGCCTTTGCCTTTCATCTGCAGCTTACGCCTCTCCCTCTGCCTCTGAAGCAGCAGCAGTTTGCACAAGAGCCAACTGGACGACGACTTCCACTTTAGACACGGTGCATTATGACGGTGTTGGCAGCATTTGATACGACCAAATTGTTATGCCTCCATCTCCCTCTCTCCAGGTTTGTTGGGGGAGTGGCTACAGAGACTCATTCCTTCAATTACCTTACAACTCGTCAAACCAGCCATTGTGCGTTTTGACGCCCCTTTTCCCTGGCGGCCTGGCCCTCGCTTTACGGTACTTTAGGGTTGGAACAGAGATGAAAATCTTCACAGCATGGATCAGCCTCTGAATCTTCTTTTCTCTCCGTCTCCCTTCGGAAAGGGCAACGGATCGATTGATCCATGGTGTCTGGTCTCTGTACGCCCGGCCATGGTCTAGGTACTCAGGTTCTTGCTCGTTATGCCCGCTCTGTGCCCTAGTTGCCTTTACTACCCGTTCTGTTTTACATTGAATGGTGAGTCGTTCCGGAGACATGTACCAAGAGACAATAACAACAAACAAAATAAAACAAAGTTTGGCCTCGTTATACGCTGAGCGGTCTTTTGTCTCTACCCCCCGTCATAACTGGTTGTTCGTATCCGAGACGGGTTTCGTCGGCTCGCTTCAGTTGTGCTGCAACGGTTCAGTACTATTCAAGAACAGCCCGGAGGTCTCCAGTCGAACGACCATGGCACCTCAAAGCGGCTGTTGTGCCGTTGCACCACCTGCATTTCAAGCCACCGCAGCGCTATCTGTTTTACACCTCAGACACATCCTTTTCTGCACAGCGACTACATGCACTTGAACACGTATCACGGCGATCGGCCTTCGCCAGTCAGTCTCTATTGAACAAACCCGTTTTACCCGCTGTAATATGAGCACTAGACATTTTTTGCCGTCCAACCACGCAAACAGGTGCTGCGGTAACAGTACTCTCTTGCAACGAGGCAGGGGCCGTCTCACCCGCATATCTCACAAGTGGTCAATCATGCCAGGTAATAGTCTCTCTCTCTCTCTCATCGGTGCCTGTGCCTGTGCCTTTCGAACTCGGGTAGATGCAGACCCGAAAGCTGGAACTTCCTCCCTCTTGTCTGCTCGGCGGCCATGCCCCATCGTCAAGAGCCTTAAGCCAGCTCACGTAATACAACTTTCCCCCTTGAACCACGACAAGCCGACAATGACGTCAAGCTTTTGCTCTCCTCTCACCTTACGGACACCGGTTTCATCTTTCAGTATGGACTGATCCGAAGGAGCACGGCATCCCAGGTCCCTGGGATCAATACTGCGCAGGCCCGTGACACACGGCACGGTCGGACGCTTCGTGGCCAAGCATCATCAGCGGAAACGCTGACAGGAAGAGCAGCGAACCGATCCGTTGTACCAGGTGTCATTGTTCTTGCTGTCTGGGCCACGGCTGCTGGGTTGAGGAGCCTGAGACAAACTTGTGCCGTGCCTCGTCCCGTGTCCGGCATCGTTGCAAGGAACATCTCTGAAGGATACCCGCACCTTACGTGAACGCAGGGCACATTTGGCGAGAACCCGTCCAAAGGCAATTGCGTCGAAAGTTTCCGGGACGGGAGGGACAAGGGGTTGAGGCGAACCAAAGCTTTCCTGGGCAGCCACGGCAAAGGAGGTTCAAACAACGGGGCCCTCCCTCCCTCCGTTCTCTACGGAGTATTCCTGTCCAAGCAGCGTGGCAGCTTTCGACGAAGCTTCAATGCCGTGCCGCGTTGAGGTACCTGGAAGACACGGGAAGAAGAGCCAACTGCCGGGAGATGCGTCAGCATCTTCTTTGCCAGTCACAGATTGACACGACCACAAGTCATCGAATCTTGGGCGGGCTCTCGTTTCATCCTCCTCGGTTGACTTTTTAACCAACATCAGGCCGAATCACAGAGCTTGCAAGACCGGTCCAGAACTTTTGCAATTATCCGGGGTGAGTTGTAGCAAAAAAAAAAAACCTTGTTTAACTCCTGAACGATATAGGCCACGGCACTAATTTATTGCACTTTGCTGGTCTCGTTACCAATCGGGGAGATGCCTTCGCCGCATTGCAATTGCCTCATGTTGTTGCCGTTCCTGTCAGCAATTGCAAATGGGCAGCCAGATTTGCAAATCGACACGGACCGCCTCAAAGCTTTTTGTTGGGCATTCGGGAGGAGAGGCATTTTTTTTCTTCCTCAACTTCCAACATTGACCTCCGCACGCCGTCTAGGCTGGCCCCGTTTCATCCGCAATCGGTGTCCTCTTGTCCCTCATTTAACGTGCCCGCCGTCAGAGGGGGGAGTGTCGTCCTGACCTGGTCAGACAATGGTTCGATCTCGGAGCGACGAAATGCTGGGCTTTCCCGTTTCCGATGGAACGGTCACAGTCTTCCCTTACCCCCGGCTGGGCTTGTTCAAGCACACAAATCTCACTTTGTGAAAGGGACAGATCGTATCCGCCCGCCGCCGTTCCGCGGCCCGCTTGCTGGGAAGCAAGGAGCGGGGGAAATTTCCCGCCTCCTCTGGCTCTCAGATCACCGATTCGGCTTGTCATTGTCCCTTGTACGAACGGATACTCCATATGATCTGATGGTGGTTTTTTTTTTCTATCTCGTCTACGGTCTTGGAAGCTGGAGTCGGAGCCAGCCTACGTCCAGTGAGTAGGCTGCCTGAGTGGGAACCGGACGCAACCGAAGGGATGAGGAAGTTTTTTCTCTCTCATTTCACCAATCTTTTGCCCCCTTTTCTTTTTCCGTTTTTTTGATGCCCGTCATTCATGCTGGCGACGTGTCATAGTGGCATGTGCATATTTTCCGTCCCTTTCCCCACGTCGTTGAAGCCTCTCGGATCAAAAACTTAGCCCCTCTAGGCCTGACCTGACGGGACCGTGGGAGCTTGTGCTTCACCGGTGAGGATGTGGATCTCTTTTCTGGTTGTGAAAATTTCTGAAAGCGACTTGAAGGGTTCATCAGGCAGGTTGCAGCTGGAGCGAGACAATTCCTCCCGTAGGCTTGTGTATCACTTATCCCCATTGCGGGCTTTCGCTGGGCTCACGGGCCTTACTCAACTAAGGGGCGTCTGTCTATGCAAAAGCCTCTGCCGTCCCCCCGAGAAGAGGAGTGGGATGAGAGCGACAGTGAGAGTGAGACTTTGCTAGAGAGAGGCTTTCGTGGATGGCCTGATCCCGTCGTTGCGGGCCGGATTATGGGTAGTGAACCAGGACAGCATAACGCCGGGACAAGAAGCTATAGCTAGCCCACCCAGCAAGCCCCCAAAGTGTCACGACGATTGGTGAGCCTTACGAGACGGGGCATTCCAGAGGGTTTGTGACCCGGAGCTAGGGCACAGGGCTCGCCGTTGTCGTGCCTGTAGCTCGTAGCTCGTAGCTCAGCTCAGCTTTGGTTGAAGAGATTTTCCCTCGCGTGTTAGGTTTTGGAAGTGCGAGACAAGACACGAATCCGGCCGGTGAGAGCTCGTAGGCTGAAACATGCTCTTTTTTGGGGGCTCTTAGTGAGCGATCAGGTCAGAGAGTGTAAGCGTATCGACGACGGTGGTACAAGTTTCCCCATTGTGAAGTCTTCTCTGTGAGAACTTGATTTCATAATCCCAATCCTCCCTTCTGTATGGAGTACGGATCCAAGTCTGCATCTTTGCAAGTGAGAGAGATGTATGGGCGTGTGTTTTGTCTATCCTAGGTTTGTGCGTTGTTGCACACGCCCAGAGCTCTGCGAATTGGATAGCGTTGGCCAGCACCGGGGCGCGGGATGTGCCGGTGGGGGTGGCAGCACAAGGCAGGGCAGGGCAAGGCGAAGGTATTTTTTGTACCTTTCTATACACTCTTCGCATACGAGGTACCTCTGCTCTTTTCCTAGACCTCAGCCTGAGAGAGGCTGTGGAGCCCACGGGGAAGATCTCCCGGACATGGGTCAATTTTATTCTTGGAAGTTTTGGGGGGAGGTTTGAACCTCGTTCCCCGCCCCTTGCTGTTGCTGATGCTCGCGCCCTACCTTACCTAAAGTTGAGCCTCAGGGCAGGGCAAGGCAACCTGACTACCTAGGGATAGGTACACCATACCGGACATTATGCGTGCCTGAGAACATGCTGCGTATGGTTAGAAGTCTCTTAGGTGAATGCTGAGAGAGAGAGAGAGGCTCGTGCTGGTTCGGTCTGGGATTTGTATGATTGAAAAAATTTTCCCAAGGGTTCGGCTAACATGATGGAAAATTTTACCTGTGCCTTGTTCTGGATCAGAAGCGAAAACTCTGTCCTGGTTTTTCCCGTTTTTTGTTTTTTTTCCCTGTGCGACACCTGGTGTTGGGAAGGGTGTTGGTGCAACGGTGAAAATATCTGAATTGTGGGAAATGCGTGAGCCAAGGGGGAAGCAACATGCCATCTTACCTACTACGCCAGGCGAAGTTACGAGATACCCATAGGTACCGCTGAGTGATACGTTTTCCCCATGCTTCTCATCCTCTGTTCACAGGGCGCGCAAGTAAAAAGGGGGGAAAGGCAGAGAAAGAAAAAAAGAAAAACTCCCCCTTTCTCGTTAATTGTGTGCAGGGTACAAACTATGGTATTCGTAAGACGTTTCAATTCATGTTCACAGCAAAAAACCTACGAGAGGAACAAGAAGTCTCAGACGCCCGTTTGTGTGTGTTACTTGGAGATGGGCGCACTTCTTTCCCAGTTCGTCGGTAACCCGTACAAGGCTGACTTGACTCTGACGGAGAGACATCATGTCCACGACCTGCCTGTGAGAACAAGGCGCTCCGGCAGGGCGGGATGGGGGGCACGTTTGCTGGGTAATGATGATGATGGCATGACTTGACATGAGAAAAAGCTCTGTGAAACCTTGGAATAACTAGGCGGCGGCTTACGAGTGCCATAAGCAGCTGGCAGCCTCATTGGAATGCAGACTCATACGGGGAGGCACAGGAAGTGGGTGTATGGACCGTCTAGCTGGATCAAGACACAAGAAATCAAGAGCTTTTTTTTTTTTTTTTTTTTTTTTTTCCTGCGTGGCGTGCGTGGGGGGAATGTCCATCTCGTAGTGGGATGAGAAAAGAAAAGAAAGACAACCAACACCCCAAACCTGGCTCAGAGACATTCTTCGATCAAGGGGTGTTAATTGCCGAGTGGGAAAAAGATGGCATTTGCAGGTACGAAGCGAAAAAAGCAAGCAAGATGTGCGCGAAATGCCATGCACGCACCAAGGCTAAGAATATGCAAAAGCCAGACGGCGCCATGCCCTGTTAGGAAGGAGTCCATCTACAATACAGATTCTTGTGACCGTGAACAGCACAGCTCAGTTCTTTTGCAATTCACAATGCGAGACTGCAAATACAGGGTCAAAGTAAATTAAATGTCCGAACATTGCTCGCTACCATTCCAGGTGCCTTCGTACCCTTGAATATTGATACCTGATCGTGCTGGGAAATACGTATTTCGTACACAGTACTCCATAGAAAGAATTGGAAACCCAAGAAGAAAAAAAAATGGAAAGCTAAGGGAGGGGCGGATAGGCGGGATTAGAGACAGGGTTCTCGGAGCTGTCAACGCGGGATGCCGCGGCGCTGGGCCCAATTGGATGGGATCATGGAGCTCGGAAACAACCTACCAGCTCCCTCACTGCGGAGTTTTTTTTTTTTTTTTTTTTCTAGTGCTCCAAATTTTCTTGCCATGTGAAGCTGTGACTCTTTTCCACCTATTTTTGCGGGTTTCATCCACTTTTTTCCTTTCCATCGTCTCGGCTTCTCATCCGTATGACTATGACTCTTCAACCTTGGGAGAGATGCTCGTGATCCTCAAGATTTCTCTTCCTATTAACTTTTCTCGCTTAGCTTCATGAAAGAGATACGAGCAGCAAGGTACGGAGATACTTCACCGGACTTTGGGACCCGGTTCCAACTTTATGTCTCCTTTCGGGGACTATTTTCGGTCTTCGGCTAGCATTCCCGGTTGACATTTCAGGTACCACAGAGCTTGGAGGTTACTTGCAAGGACCAAGGTACCTTACCTTGTATTTGGTAGCTTCTTTTCTGCCTTGGCAGCTCGGTGACGTCCTGGTTTGAAGTTGACTCATCGTCGCCCTTTGTCTCAAGGGCCTATGGGTCGCTGATTACCTAACTACTCACCTGCCTGTGCTTTGCTATGCAATTCTGTGTTTACTCGTCATTCTCCCGTCAAAGTCAAGGATATGCCGTCCATCTTCGACTGAGGCTGTGTAACCTTCTTGCTTTTTCTTTGCGTAGTAGATTTACAGATACAAGGCAAGGGAAAAAAAGACACCAGGTCTTGCTTGGCTTTGCCGGTCTCGCCTAAAACCGCCCGCAGAAAGTCGTTTATGCTTTAAAGCAAAGCAGGAAAACAGCAGCAATAAGCAATCTACAGCGTTATGCAAAGCGGAACTTGTTTAACTCGTTCAAAGCGAAACATGGCGCCAACATAAAATAAAATAAAAAAACCCACTGCATTCCAACATTCCCAGTAGAGACAAAAGGAATAAAACAAAGTTTCGAAATGGGAAGGCAGAAACCTACCGAAATCCCCCCCCCCCCACACATGCAACTAGCGGTGACTTTTTTTGCTGTGTGAGTAACTGTGTGTAACTGTGAGAGTGCGTGCAAAGGTATTGTATCACTATCAAGTCACCAAAGTTCCGTTTTTGTTTTTTCTTGTTTGAACCGACAGTCAGACAGATCGTATTCACGCGGCGCATGTCGTTGTAGAGTCTCCATCCGCCGAGACCTAGATGTTTCACCGACCCGGCCCTCACCGTTGGTACTGTCGAGTTGGTTCTCAGCGGGCACACCAGCAAAGTTCCTGCATTGCGTGCGACGATGAGTCAACGTTGCGATACCACGCAATAATGGTGGGGACTTTCTTGCAATATCTTTCTCACGCTTGCGGTGACAACTTGTGCCCTACGTTCCGGTCTGGACCCAACGTGCCAAAGCGCATCGAAACAATGCTGGGTACGGAAGTAGTTGTATTGCGGAGTACATGTTTCTCCTGTCATCGTTTCCACCAAATGACTGGTCCCCCTTCGATGCACTAGTTGGCGTTTACCTATTCACTATTCCTCCGTAGTGCGCATCCTCAGACCCTGTGATGTGTACCTGGATGGGGGTGGGAGCAGAGGTGATTCCCTACTTTCAGGTATGACGGTGGGAACGTTGTGTCACTGCAAGGTACACTTGGGTACGAAAAGACCCTCTTGTTCCAGTCATGCCAGAATCATCCACAACATCTTCTCGCTTCTCAAGAGTCACCGGGCTCCATACCTGGAAGCCTGCGAACCAGACGGAGCTGAGGTGGGCTCCGAGCTCCAGTGGTTCTTGTATGTACAGTCATGATGCTGTGCGACGCTCTCTATGCGCATCTCGTGCTGCGTCACCGGTTCCTGGATTCGCCCTGCGGATCCCTTCTTCCCCCGTCACAGCAAGCTGAGGAGGATACCTTCTTCTGTGGAAACTTGAGAGTCTGGACCTTTTTTTTCCATCAAAAAAGGGCGCACTATGGCGGCGACGAGGACAGCCAACGCGTGCCACGGTAGCATCGAATATCCCCACCGGGGCGCCTTGAAACGACGGAGGCAGACTTACCTAAGCCAGACCCGGCGGTCGATGAAGAGTCTGGATGCTTCACCGGGCTGGAGCACAAACTGGGGAAAAGGTAGTGGCCTCAGGTTTCCAAGGCCAATGGCAAGCATACGCAGTAAGTACATACACCAGAAACAAGCTTGGCATTGCGGATATGCTCATGCTGTGGAGTTTGTTTGCTCTGTGAGTCGTGACGGCCAGCGGACGGGCCCCCTTCTCCCCAATCAATCTCCCTCAGAAGTCTAGGAAACCCGTGACTCTCCCGGATTCCCCATAATTCCACCTTTTTTTTTTTTTGCCTGACTGTGACGGGGACCTTGACCGGACCAGACGGACCTCACGGCCTCGCTGCCGAGCGAGAGACCTGCGAGAAGCAAAAGCCTATCCACAAGGTAACTCCGTACCTCAAGTGGAGATGTGGACGATGCGTTGTCTTGAGGTGCTGCTTGGATCGCCGTCACAGGCCGGGGAGAGCCGGCCAGCACCGGGCTCCACAATGCCAGAGGAAGCCCCCCAACCTCCCTTTCTCTTCCTTCCCGGACGCCGCCAGCCCGCTCCGGACTCCGTGGAGTGGACGTAGGGAACGGGGTGTGAGTCCACAGTCCCAAGGCGCCAAGGCCCCATCTTCTTGCACAAAACTGAGCAAGGACAACCCCAGCTCAGGCAGCATCGATAGAAAGACGCCCTTTTGTGCAAGTCGTGCACAAATCCTTATACGTATCTTGTGGATCACAGATTCACAGCTTCTTTAGTGCTCCCGTCATGGAGGATTCATCCTTGGACCATCCACTAAACAAGAAACTTGTTCGTTGATGGCCTTTCCCTCACTCTCGCTCGCTCGCTCGCTGGCAAGTCCACATGGGCTGTACATTTACCATGATTTTACGTACGAATACTGAAGCCATCACTAGCAAACGCAGTAGCTCAAGCTTAGCCGAGTCTAGCTCTCCCCAGGATTTTCGGGGGGGCCCCTCTCAGCTCAGCCAGGCCTCAAAAAGAAGCCCGGTTTAAACACACGATGGAGTCTTCTACGAGGAAAAACAAGGCCATGCTGCCCGAATGACCGGTGCAGATTTTCACTCTAGCACGGCACCACGGGAGCCGGCGCCGACGGTTGGACGACGAGGTTTGTTCTTCAGAGGAATGGATGGAGACCATGTGCAAGCTATGACTGATGGCTGAGGAGTTAGATCGGCATCGTCCATTTGCCTGTCCCGCATCCCTGGATTCGTCTACCCGGTCTTGTGTTGTTTTTTTTTTCTTCAGACACGTCAAAGAATGAAGATACCTTAGTTCTCCGTCAGCGGCGGCGCTGCTGCCCAAGGCTTCGGTAGCGTTGGCTGGAAAACTTCATGGGATCGTCACGCCAGGCGTGCCAGGCGTGCTAGACCACATGCAAAGGCAGAAAAGACCAGAGACCCTTGACAGGCAGTCAGTCACGGCCCAACAGCCCTGGATTTTTTCCACCTTTTTTTTTTTTTTTTCGAGATTCTCTTTTCTACATCGTCGATTCTTTTGATCGTGCGATCCGAAGGGGGCCCATCCCTTTCGATCCAGCAAGGCGCAGTCCGACGATCTACAACTGTACTATCAAGGGGTTGGCAGGGCCTTATTCGGGCCTCGTTCAGCAACACGCCCTCCCGTTGTCGCCAAACTGACTCGGGGGCTGCAATTAAGCAATATGGAAAGGTCGGCCTCGATCGATGGGGATGGATCATGGGGGGGCGCTCAGCACGCAAGCGCGCGCAAGACAGACGCCGGATTGCGAAATGTCCAGGCCCGTCTGTATAATGCGCCCACAGACTGTCTCTCCATCATCACCTCTGCATGAAGGGCTGAAGAAAGGATTTCTAAACCGTCTAGGCCGAATCCAATTAGTGTAGGACGGGTCCAAGACTATGGCGGGATGGTAGATGGCGAATTCAGCTACTCTATCAACCTTATCTCGAAAAAGTACGGCTAGCATCTATGCGGTCCTTTCAGATACCCCAAGAAATCCTTCAAGCGGCCGTTGACTTCTTTGTCTCTGTTGTCTGTGTCTCTGTGTTAGGGAACTTGGGGACGATCCGGCGCACCCCGCGGCATTGGCTTGAAGAATCGTCCGCGCATCGTTTCCGTCCTCGGCGAACGGCGCCGGGCCAGCGCAGAGGCGCCAGCGGGACAAGCTGGAAGTCTGTTTTGCGGAGCTCCCGGGGGGTGTGCAAATTTTCTTAGGCTTACGGATACAACTCTGTTGGCGATGATCGGTGGACCGGCCGGTGCATCTCGCTCTCTTAGCCTGTAACCTCCGTAAACCACCTCGCGGCGCTGTCCGTCTGGGGGAGGAGAAAAAGGGGACGGCGGGCGGGAAAATAAACAGTGGGAATCCCACAGTTGCTGCCAAAAACGTAGTTTGCAGATCACCGAGGCCGAGAAATGTTACCATCGAACAGGTTTTTTTTTGCGTCGTGATGTGGGCGACAAAACCGGATATGAGCGGCGCGGGATGGGACTGTGACTGTGGGACTGAGGGGTGGGAAGACATCTGCAATGCAACACCACGGCAATTCCTATCTACTATCGACATATTAATTGCAAAGTGTTATTTGCTCGATTCTTCGCACCTCTTTTTTTTCCTCTTCAACGGCCCCCAATGCTACCTGTCGCAGCTCGATAGCACTGAGCAGAAGATTTCGGTTGCTTCAACCCAAAGGAGGAGCTTGTGTCCGGTCTATGCCCAGGGGGGGGGGGTGGTTACGGTGCGGGCAGGGCCGTAAAAGTTTATCGTGTCGTGCTCGCGAAAGCAACGCCATCGGTTTCGATGCCCGTGGCGCGGCATGGACCCTTGGATTTGGACGAGGATGGAACATTCAGAGTTTTTCTCCCCAATCCCCTATAATCGCGATGCGGTGGTAAGTGGCGATGGGAATCTGGCATTGTGATGCTTTGCTTTGTAAGGGGGGCGGCCGAAGGTAGTCAGCATTTCCGCTCCCAACTATTGCCCAGCTATTGCCCAGCTATTGCCCAGAGTCACCACTGTTTAGAACTTCATCGAAGGGGTCAAAACTCTGTCTCGATGGGGGTGTTGTGTTCCTGGTCCGGTTTGACGATGCTTTCTCGACAGGGCTATTTTCAGTACAAGCTTTTTCTCTCAATAGCAAAAAGCCTAGTGTGATGAAGCTGTTATGTAAGAATCATAGCATGCAAGGTTAGACTTTCGGGAAGAGTGAAAATAAAAGGTTTGGACAGTCCGTTGTTTCTCTCGGACATGCGTGCTTAACACGAGTCCGCGAGTAGCTAAACGAGGTTTCGAGAAACTCTAGTCATCGCATCTCTCTCTAGGCTTTTCTCTGCCCTTTTACGAGCATATGGCTCGTTTCAGAAGCACAGCTGAAGCTTGAGCGCCCTGGCTAACGGACTATGTACTCCGTTGTCCGTTGTCCTTCGCAACGGGGCTTGTTGGCCGGAAGGTTCGGGGGAGCACCGCACTGGAGGGTTCCACTCTGTCTATGTGGAGGAGAGGCACGGTGCTCCCGGCCGGCGCAGTTTCGGGAGCTGCGGGCGTGCTGGCGGGGCCTCGTAAAGTTATGTGTTGGCGGATCGGGGCCGAGCGGTGCGAAGCCGAGAAGGATGCGAGGTACGGAAGAGTCTGTGCCAAGCGAATACGATGCATCTGATGGTGTTCTTGCAATTTGCTGGATTATAGGAGCCAGAGACGAGAGGTTGTCCGATCGACGGCACTCGGACGGGTGACGGCCGCCGGAGGCTTGCGGCCGGCCGATAATGACCAGACCGATTGCCGGGCCTTGGTGTGCTTGTTCGGGCCCGTGGTCAGTGAAACGAGTGCATGCGGTGCTCGGGAGGCTTTGATAATGACCTAACGTTGACGTCAAACTGCAGGCTTCTTTCCTGGATAGTCGGTTTACGTCTCGCCGCAAGATACTGTCAGCATCTCGTAACTTTGCGTCGAGTTTTTGTGAGTTTCGTGCTTTGTCTTTCGCAAGTGGTCAGATTTGACGTATTCTGAGAGTTGTATGCGGCAGTAACATGTACCAGAGGGCATATTACTCGGGGGCCGGTTGCATGATTAGAACCATATTGAACTAATCGTTCCAGCTAATCACAGCTTCGACTCCGACGCTGTACTATGAAAAGCCAGTCACCATCTTGACCTTCTTGCCGTGCTGGTTTGTGGCGAGGGCTTGTAGGTATGGGCTCAGAAGGAACGTTCTTAATAGCTAGTAGGCCATGAATAGGGTTATGGTTGCAATTCAACGTATCTTTCAGACAAGGATGTGAATCAACTCACCCTCATTAATACCATTAGCAGCTTCCTGTCCCTTTCTGTTTACACCATTCGATCACACACCATCCGTGGCATGGTAGTATACAAGCTAAAGTAGACCTCAGCTGCCGCTGACTCTTAGTCGAATCTACAAGCCTGGATCATTCAGTTCCAGTCAAGCTCTCATGTCGTCGTACGCAAGACACCTAACTCAACATTCCCTTCTTTGCATCAAATATCGTCGGTATCTGTGAGGCTTACAAGGGGTTACATTCTCGAGTGTGCCATCTCAAAGCAAGGCTGCTGACAAGTGGTAGGGACTTCGTCGCTGTGAGGAAGACGATGGTTACACCGTTTTGCTCTCTACCATGCCTCGCCGTCAATATCTGTGCCAGTCACGTCACAAGTTAAATGCGACTGTTCGGCACCTGAATTCTCCTTCAAAAAGCCCCAAAGACAGCCACTTTGCTGTCTCGGACGACAATAATGGTCTTTTCTGGCCATTGCGGACTTCACCATCTCTCAATCAGTCCCCATGCAGGTTCTCTCCCAACCTCCCCTCAGCCTGGTGCCTTCCAAGCCGCTCTTATGCGTAAGAAGCTCCTCTTAACTATCCTAAGCCGTAGTGTCTAGCCCTCCAGTATCTACCATCTAGTATCTACTTACGTCTTACTTCGGTGCAACCAGAAAACGAATGAATGCCTTCCTGGTGTGAATAAGAGTTGGATAAAATCGAGAGAAACAATGCGGTGAAGGTCAGATAGCTTCTCGCCTAGGGGAGTCTTGACTCCATCTCACGGAGAAGTGGCGACTTCTTGCGCGTATATAGTCCTCTATGCTTGTCGAGAATCGCCCGAGCAACCAGCAAAGGCAGAACAACAAACAAATAGTCCCCCGTGCCTCGGCCTCTGCTCCTGTGGCTACCTACTACTGCCGCTCCCTCCTCTCGCCCACATCAACAGGTCGCGTTCGAACACACTATGGACATTGCTGCGAGTTTAGGTCACATCCCTTCAGCAAAAGCTTGCTCCACTGCTGCATTGCATGATCAAAGGCATAGAGGACCTAGAGAGCTTATAGACTGTAGCTGTGTGGCCAGACATTCAAACTTCAGTACTAGTCGTGTTATTGATATCGATGCCGCAACTGAGTCCGCGAAAATTTTCAAAGTCGAGCGCTTACAGTGGCGGAAAATGCTACATCGGCACCACGAGGAGGTTTGGCCCATAATCGCTATGAAGTCGAAGGGTGTTTAAGGAGATAGAGGCATCAGTCTGCCCATTGTAGTCCATGTATGAATCTATTAGAGCCTAAAGCCCCTCATCGCTAGCCAAATTTAAGCAAAACACCGCAATGTTACTTCAAAATCGCACAGAAGCCTACCGCGGTTTCAAACTTGTGAGCCTTTTCTCTGTGATGTTGTGAGAAAGCCCCATCACGACGTGATATGCAGAGATGGGAAGACGGGAAGCATTTTGTCAATGATTGCACCGGGTCTTCCAACGCGACTTTGGAATGCGCGACTGTGATGCGTCATCGAACCGGGCAAGGTAGCCATCGTAAGTACAAGGGCCATGGGTGAAGGTCATGGGCAGGAAGGGTAGTTATTACGACTTGCAGTATATTGTATCGATGATGCTCATCACCCCACTGTACGTGATCAATCGATGTTTTCCTGCTTACGTTGGACAGTGGAAAAGCGCCAGTGGTATTGCCGCTTCCTGGAGCATCAGCAGATGTAGAAACCGTGGCGATGTACGCTGTCATACTTCTGGATGAGTTCGGAGAGCTCCAGACAACGTAACTTCAGAAAAGACCATGAGGTCTACTTTCAGCCGAGATGTCGAGGAAAGTGAGGCGATGCCATCTAATCAGAGATGATGAAGATTTCTATAGGAGCGCTTCGAACTCCTTCAGCAATACCTAGACTGACATTTCAATTCAAGCGATCTAACTGAGCTAAGCTGTTACACATTTTCTATTCTTCCCACGCAACAGCTACGCAACCACCGGAACTCCCAACATGCCGCATGCTATGCCGTCTCTCATCTCCTCATGCATTTAAGCTGTTTACAGCCCAGTTGATTAGACTCACTATCAGCCAGGCTGGAGCCATATTGGTCTCAGTCAACCCCAAAATAAGGTTTACTTAGTGAGGGTGGCAGATCCAGAGGTTGTTGTCAACCACATCAATAGCCTTGCTGTCGACCTGCTTGCCACTCGCATCAAAGGGGCAGACGCGGCGAAGACCGCACTTGATATCGCAGGCACCCTCATTGTCTCCCTTGCACAGAGCGACCTCGTACCGGCTGGCGTGGCGGTCGTGGTCCTTCTTGCAGCGGTTGGTGGTGATCTTGTACTGCGCGCGGGGTCCCCAGCCGTTGAGCGGCGTGAAGCCCCAGTTGTCGGTATCCTGGCCGACCATGTTGGCGCGGCAGTTCTGGTGGGCCGCGACGTGGGTGTAGCCGTTGGCGGCCATGTAGGCCTCGGTGTGCTTGTCGAGGATGAAGGAGTAGGAGGAGAAGTCGCCGTTGGACGGGATGCTGCCAGCGAGGCACTGCGGGATCACGCGGGTGTAGTACTCCTCGCAGGCGTAGGCGTCGTTGACGGCCTTGAAGTCGTTGGCGGTCGGGGAGTTCCAGGGGTCGATCTTCTTGTCCGTGATGGTCTCCATCGTGTGCTTCAAGCTTGCCGAGCCGGAGATGGGCGTCAGCTTGTTGGTCTTGGCGAAGGCCTTGGTGTCGTAGAGCATGACGGAGTTGTAGTCGAAGGGGACAGAGACATCGGCGCTCGTGTCGATGGTGAACTGGTCGAGTTCGTCCTTTTGGACGCGGTCTGTCAGGACGCGAATGTATTGGTCGCGGTCGGGACGTTGGTGCTCGTGGGTAAGCCCAATGAGATGTCCAAGCTGAAATTATGGTATGAGTCCCTGTACATCGTAAAGATGGTATGGTATATTCTTACCTCGTGTGAAGGCGTGCCGGCATCGAGGCAGGCCTTATAAGTTCCTGCAGAAAGGAACTTCTCCCAAGCATTGGGGTAATCGAGATTGACATGTCTCTCTCCGGAGCCAGGAGAGCCCAAACCCTTGGAGTAACATCCATCGTCGAACTATGAGTTAGTCAGTCACGCAGCCCAAACCAAATTCTCTTTTGCAAGCATATGTTACCTTTTTGAAGTTGGCCCAGGCACCTTGGCTCGTCTTGGGGAGGAAACGGATGCAAGTCGACTGCTCCCACTCTCTCATGGCGCCGCGGATCGACTCTGAAAGGTCGTGGGGGAGGCCCTGAAGGATGTACGGGATCTCGGCAGAATCCCAGAGCTGGTAGGCATACATAGAGCCGCGCTTCTCCAGAGACATGGCCTCGATTTCGGAACGGTTGAAGATGTTTGTCGGGAACACAGCGGCGAGAGCCGGTTGCGAGAGGGCGAGGGCCAGAGCCGCGAGGCTCTTGCATGAGACAGGAGCCATCTTTCAGCGCTGAAAGTTGAAGACTTCTGAAAAAATTACTTATCGGAACAAAAGAGTGTATGCTGTGTCTTCCTTAAATGAGTGATGGAAGAACTACAGACTGTTGAATTACACACAAAGATCGCAGCGTGAGGTCAAGGAGAGACTGAAGTGAGATTCACGATGGTCATATTATGCAAGAATATTGTATCTAACTACCTGAGTGGACTTATACTCTTCGTGGACTTACACTCTTGCGTGACAGAGTTGAGATTGTCCCATCCACGCATCAGTCAGTTTCTTATGAGCTGTTCGGAGTCTCCGCAACAAAACACTGGCACTACCTCAGTAGAGTTTAATTACAGGTTCTGGCTCTGAATCAGTTGAAAGAGCAAAATATGGATCAAGATGGTCTGTTCGTGAGGCTCTCAGAGCAACTTGCCATCCGTGCTGAACCCGCTAGCTAGGTTGAACAACGTGAGGGAAAAGTCGCATGAGTAGGAAGGGCAGAAAAGATCTGCAACCGTAGAGACGGGAACTTGGGAAGTCTTAGAGAAACAAGGAGGTGGTTAATATGTGAAGGTTTATAAGACCGTCCTTTCGAGTCAGGTAATTTCTTTACTGAGCTTGACTCCCCATTAAGGCAAGTCTCCTTTACGAGTATAGTGGCTTGAGCCTCATCTTATTCCGAAGCATAGTGCGACGGGCATTTGAGCAGCGGTAAAAGTTGCCATGACAGGTACGGGTATCCCTGGACCCTCTGGAAACTACCCTTGTGGCGAAGCTTGTTCTCTGAAGACTGTAGTTTGCCTTTGCACGAGCCACAAATTTCTACTTCGGTTTCGCTGTAGTAGAGGATGGCAACTTGTAAGATCGTGTGGGGGCGTTGCGAGCGTAGAGATTGCTTTCAAAGACTTACGAACAAGTCCTTCGTATCAGGCGAAATCCCTGGCGCTTCTTTCTCTTGGTGTGCTAATCGTGCATCCCATGATTTCGTCTTCAATCTTTGCCATCGAGTCGTGTCTTGCGCACGAGAGTCAAGGCTCAAGACGCGTGTTGTCTTGACCAGGACGGCAGAGCTGGGCAGAATATCGACCACCAATTTCCCGGCGGAAGTCAAACTAACCTTACCTTGGACAAGCAAAACTTACTTGCCGATGCGGCCCCCAAAATTCAACTTCATGAAGTATTACTGCCTAGGAGGAGGCGCAGGCGTATACCATTGGCTCTGATCTCACCCCAAACGTAATCGGGGTTGACTGAGTTCTTCGTACGGACACTTTCGACCTTCGATTCTTCGACGGGTCTAGCCCGTGATATTTCTTGATGAGAAATGAACAAAGACTTTATCCCACTTGATTACTGATGTTTCCGATTAAGTCTTGATAGCGGCCTAAGCTGCGTTCCTCATACGCGCATCCTCTTCGTTGGTGCCAACTACTCCGTACTTATGCTCGGAGCTAGTTTCTCACAACTGTCTCGACTGCCCTTGAATTCAACCGGTGATACGGGTTCATGTCGTTGATCTCATTTACGTAAAGCTTCAGCCTTCTAAACGCTTCCCCCAGCAGTCATCGTCAAGTGGTCTTGGAAGCGCCATCTGCATGCCTGATATACGGGTCTTGGCTCGTGGCCGGTTCCACCGGGCAGACTATTTAATTTTCTTTCGCAAAAAGGGTTACGGTTCAGCGTTCGTGGGCCTCAGCCGATCAAATACTGAAGTGAGAGCTCGTCATGGTTTTCTTTATATATACCTTGGACGTTGAGAAGCGCGCGGCAAGTAAGCTGGCTGAACTCTACGCAGCGGGCGGCCGCCGCCCCCACAGGGGCTTTTCGACTTGTCACACCGCCGGGATATACGATTCCCCTTACTGTCCGTACGTCTGACTCGACGAATAGCCCTGTGATCTAGCTAAGAACTTTGCTGCAATGAAAGCTTCTTAGGTTAGCGATTATCCAAGCAAAGCATGTCTTCTTCCTCTCGGCTCAATCAAGGCGCTGGTTGGCCCAAGGCGCCGGGATTGCCAAGATGCCGCTTCAGTGGGCTCACGCCGAAGTGACTCTAGGAGACTCGGAAAGAGCGATGGCAAGTGGGTAACTTATTGAGACTTCTCTCATGATCCAAGCCCGGTTGGTCAGTTTCACTTCTCACTGTCACCGCGCATATATGCCAGATGAAAGAAGAAGCAGTGATACAGCTAGACTATTTGTTAACTGTAGAATGCCTGCCTCCCCATGAGATTCTATTCTCAATAGCCGCTTGCGGAACTCCTACGACAAACCAAAACTATTGAGACTCCATATACAACGAAGAGTATGAAGCAGGGCGTCTGATACGACCATCTGCTAGGTATCATACAATGAAGATCCATTACAAATGAAGATAGGAGGGGGGTAAAAGAAAAAAAACAGAGAAAGAGTTCACCCCCCGGGTGCTGCATTGGGGGCTACATCTCTTGGTGCTCATGCTGGGAATCGACCTCGGAGCCTGTCGTCGAGTAGGCATGTAATAGGGCGAATTATTGCTGACCTTGATACCACTCCACCACCCAGCCAGTTTGACCTGACCCGTCGATCTAGAAGGACGCCGTCTGGCTGGTGACAGGAATGGTCTCGAAGGGGTATATATGGACTCCTTCCCGTGAGTATCCTGCACATGAGATGAGGAGTATGCATACGTACATGGTACTCATCATAGTTGGAACGTTGAGGGTGGCCAGCAAGCTGCATCGAATAACATGAAGTGATGTCAACCTCTCTTTTCCGTGCTTTTATAGCCTCCATCAAGGGCCGGAGACTGCGCCAGTCTATCTCACTGAGCCTGATATCAAAGCTATAGCATCAGCCAAGGATCATCTTTCCGTCCCGCCCTGCCCCGCCACCAACTACAGACCTACCTGGTTCCGAGGCAACGGCTTTCCAAGACCTCCATACTTGTGCCTGCCCAGACCAATCTGAACAGACCCCGTTGCATCTTGTATAAAAACATGGTGATGGTAAACAGAAAGATCAAAGCATACTTGCTGGTAGACCTCGACCATGGTATTCAATATGCCAACCTTTTTGCAAACCATTCCCCAAAGCCAAACATTGGATGAAAGCATTCAAACGACTCGTTCAATCTACAACGGCACGATTATAAGGTACTTTTGCTACTCTACACCGGCTGCGGCGGCACACTTTGACAGCCAGACTCAGCTCATCCAACACTGGATGTATGCTTCTTATACAACGAGACCCATCTCAATGATTCATCCAAGCAATTGGGAAGTCGGGTCTGGTTCATCGAATGGGTATACGAAGTAGGAAGGGATGATTTCAATTTCCCTTCATCAATGGGCAATCCGTCTCACTCTACACCTATGACTGACGCGACTCCCAAGGAATCACTTTCAGCTTTTGTGCCGACGTAAGCAAGGGGCACTCTAGATTACACACCAAGGATGTTGATGTGATCCTGTCACTTGTATATCAAATCAACATCACAGTCATGTTGGCAGAGTACGCTTGAATGTTTCAATTTGTGGGCATTGACATGACTGCCCCTTTTTGTCTATTCGTACCATGCAATCTAGGTATATCCTCCTCATGTCGTAACCAACAACTGGACAACAACGAATCCAACAAGGCGCCATCGATGAAGTAACCCGTGCCCGTCTAATGCGTTGTAAACCCCTAATCGCATGCATGTAAATCGTTCATGAGCAAGGAGAAGAGAAAAGTCGCATTCCAACACAGGTCCCATATCCGTAGATGCGCCTTCCCACAAAGAAACCCACACTCAGCTTCGTGTGGCCTGTGATAAACCACCGCTAGGCGCCTTCGTCATGTCGTTCAGTAAACACTACCCAAGATACTCCTGTCCCGCTTCTCCGCGGCGTCAATGTCATCTTCGTCGGCCTCAGAGCCTCGATGGCTGCTATTGGTATCACCAAGGCGGTTGGCGCGACGCCGCCGGCTCTTCTCGTCTGATTGCTCGTCTTCGGTGTTTGGTGTCATGTTTCCTTTAGTTTGACCACCGACGATGCTGTTGATACTGCCGTTGGCGCCGGTGTTGTCTCCATTGGAAACAATGCCAACCTTGATCTTGGTCACGGCTGTGATTTCCGGTCTGTGGCCATCCTCCTCGGAAGAGTCTGTGTCGCTGCCGGCAATCGAGGTCTGCCCGGAGAAAGTTCCACCAAAATCACGGCCAACGTTCAGGTGCGGCGAGATCATGCTCCGTAGACGATCTTCGGCAGAGATGAAGGATGGGGTTCCATCGGGAGATGAAACAACTTCATGGCGAGCTCGGGTGACGTCGATCTGCGGTGGCCGGCCATCGCTGTCGGTGCCCTCGTCGGATGTGTATCCCTGCTCGCATCGCTTAATGGGTCGCCGTCCTGGTGCAGGGGACTGCCGACGGGATACAACAGACCCATTAGAGGTGACTTCGTCCGTTCGGCGAAGGGCTTCCAGGTCGTCTCGCCTCTGGTAGTGGCTCTTGTGATTACACCCGTTAGGACAGCCACCCCAGCGCCGCGTGACGATGAAGGTCTTACTGCGTTCGAGAAGAGTACCGTTCTTGGCATCCTTGGTGGACCTTTCCTGGTTCCCCTCGACCTCGCTCCTTTCCTTCTCCTCCTTCTCCTTTAACTCGGCCCGCTCCTTGCGTAGCTCTGACCATGTCCGGAGTTTGTTCTCGAGGATGTACTTGCCGCTCTCTTCTTGCTTGCGCATGATGAGGAACTCGCAGTGGTTGACGTTCCGCAGGTCCTCAAAATACTCGACAGTGAAGTGATACCACTTCATCAAGAACACCCGGGACATGAGGCCGTGGGTGACTAGAAAAGTTAGCGACACAAGACCAAACGGCTCTGAGGTGTCCGACATACCTAGTACACAAACGCTGGCAAAATCATTCTCGCCGAACTGACGCCACAGACTCTCGTTGAAGCCACTAACTCTGTCGTAGGCGTCTGCGGCGCTCTCGCCATTGGGGATGCGGTAGAAGAAATGGCCGTAATCGGCACGCTCTTGCCACATGCGTTCCATTTCGGCGGAGCATGGCTGGAAGTTGCCAAAGTCCTGCTCACGCAAGCGTGGTTCCTCGTAGACCTTGATGTTGGAGCGCTTGAATGGAGAAGGATCCTCCTCGTCGGATGTCAGCGTCGAGAGAATGCCCTCGGTTGTCTCGCGAGTCCGGCGGTAGGGGGACGTAAAGAAATGCAGTGTGTCATCGGCGCGCAGCAACTTGCGCAGGTTGCGACCAGCTTCGTAGGCTTGTTGCCAGCCATCTTGTGTCAACTTTACTCGGTGATCGGGTATCGTTTGGTGAATATCGCGGTTCTCTGCGGTGTTCCAACTCGATTAGCAATCCGGTTGACCGGAGATATCTCGGACCAAGGGAAAAAGGGAAAAGAAAGAGAGAGTCGTACTGTTGCCCTCGGACTGAGCGTGCCGAATGAGGATGATGAGCCTCGGTTTGACCATGATGTCGGGCTGTGACGGGTGTGTTTTCCTGTTTGTAATCGAAGTCGGGCGGCTAGACGTTGTTTGAAGCGGTCGACAATGTGGTTATCACCGGTGTAGTGAGAGAGGTGGTTGCTGTAGGTAAGAAATAAGGAGTTCTTTATTGCTCCAAGAATATCATTCAAAGAAGGGAACAAAGCTCTGTGCAGACAAAATGGACGCGAGACTCTTGTCGCAAAAAGTCGTAGCGTTGGGAACCTTGTTGACCGGGAAGGATTTGGAAGTGTAGGGGAGAGAATGAGGCGTGGCGGGGCAAAGGCAGGAGAGTGGTGGACGGGGGGCGGATGCTAGTCGCAGAGGCAAACCTTGGGATGGGGCTGCCGTTGTACGTGTATCGCTTTATGCCAACCTTAACCTTAGGAACAGACGGGGAGAGGGATGGAGCCTGCTTTAGTAGTGCGTAGACGTTTCCGACCAACAGGTTGAAGAGGTTGAGATGGGTTGAGTTTGGGTTGAAGGTGCAAGGAACGTAAGGCGTAGCAAGGAGTGGTTTAAGTGGGATGGAATGGACATGTCTGTCATTGCGAGAGAAGTCTCAGGGATGTTTTTTCTGGAGGGGAAGTGTGACTCTCAGGGACTCTTTGGGTTGTCTGGACTCTGGTGCATCCATCACTGACTGCATGCATGCGATACGTATCTTTCCCATGCCACTGCCGCCATTCGTGACAATGATCAACTCCCGCATAGGGGCATTAGGGCTGTACATCAATCGACGGCGTGATGCCCCTTGTGTGCCAGGTATTTTTGGGCATTGCCATGGCAAGTCGCAAGCCACAAGCCAGCCGCACCTAAACCGCAAATCTCCTGTAGGAGGTATACTAGAGAAAAGGACCCCTCGTCCCACCTAAATGAATGACAGTCAAACAGACCCATCCAAGTGGGGGACAAAATCGATTTCCGCTCGAATACATCCGACACAGCAGTTTCTACTGCTATTATCACTAGTACTACTATTTGTGAGACATAGTGTATCCTTCTACGTATATAATAAGGGTTTTGACGCGGAAGGGGTAGTGATTATGATATGAGTAGTAAAAGGAGTACTTCTTCAAGACGTATGGGAGGAAACCCATTTTGTCACCCACTTGCCATCCACACTCTGCCATGTACCTTTACCAGAGACACATCGATTTCTGGCCCTTTGCTCCGCGGGGGGTTAAAGACAGGCAGGGCCGTCCCCCCCTCCAAGTTGTTCCAACAGGCCACGGCCCCTGGCCATCTCTCGCTCTACAGCGGGGTCCATCGGAAGATCTCAGCGCCCTGTCAGCCAACCAGACGTCAGAGGCAGGGCTCGAGCTGGCACCTTGAGACAGGGAATCCGCAGCCCCTGATTGGCGCACCGACCCTCCGACAAGCGGCGAGGCTGTATGCCCCACCTTGCGGCGGCACGGCGGCACTTGCACACCTTTTTTTTTTTCTTCTTCTTTTTTTCCCCTTCTCGTTCGTCTGCGAATACGGCCATCCAAATGGAGGGGAAACGGGGTCTGCCGGCACTGGTAAAACTGTCTTACCTGCAGAACCAAAGTGCCCGCATTCCAAGTGAAGCTATGTTGCTACACCAAAATGCATCTTCATCCAACAGACGAAGAGCAAACCGCATACATTCTGTTGGACATTGCTGTGCAGCACCTTTTGCTGCAGTCTTCCCAACCAATTTTCTGTTCCTGTGATTGTGATTCACTCATCACGTCCAACTTGCCGCCTGACAACCAACATCACTGCAACCCCATACCTACATAATGAGGTAAACTTAAAGAAAGTATGTGCATCCGTACCGAGTGCTTGTGTCAATCAAATCCGCATCTCGTCTGGCTCTGGCGTGGTTCATCTGCATGCTCCGATTAGGCGCGTTGGCCAGAACCGCCCATTCCCAGCGCTGTCATTCGATGTTCAATCTTTGTTCCCCACCTCATCCACACAACCCAGCTCCCGCCGCCCCCAATCACCTTGCATCGTTTCCTCAGCCTTTCCAACTGGCAACAGGCAATCGCACACCTCGCCGCAAACGTGCTGGGCTCTTCCAGCTTCTTACCAACAGGCAGGTCAGAAACAGCAGAGAGCCGCCACCACCCCGGCCCATCTCCTAGCCGCCCACAACCGACCGACCTCTCACCACACCACCGCGCGCCAATCTTTTCCCACTTAGATTACCTTACCTTACGCCGCGCGCGCGCGCCTCCATCTCGCGATCTCTTGTGGTAACTCGCAATCAAACATCAAGTCACCAACATTCAATCACCCACTTCACCCACTCCAACAGTCACACTTTGCCTAGACTGGGGAAGATTGCAACGCAAACTTTCCAGCTACGCACGCAGACGGCGACCATCACATGCGCCTTCCCGCCCGCCCGTTCCGCATAGCCCATCGTATAGCTGCTAGCATAGCACAATCACCGTAGCCGGGCCTACCACATTCCTCACCCCCGGATCAGCCCATTCCACTCTCAGCCTCATCCCACAATCATACGACACTCTCCCCGCCAATCTCAAAGCTTCCCAACGCAACCGCTCGCCGTCGAACCCGCAGAACCCGGCCCTCGACCCGACCTCCCGACCTCCCCTTCCCTTCCACACACCCCAAACACCACCGGCGGCAGCAGCAGCAAAAATGTCCGGCGAAGGCCCCGAATCAATCCCCACCTCAGCGGACCCCCGCTCCCGCCGCCCAACAAAGAAACGCGCCCTCACCCCCGTCTCCGAACACGCAAAACACCTCGAAACCCTCTTCTCCAAACCAGACCAAGAGATCCGTCTGCCCCCCGGCGCCGGCGCCGTAGCCAAACGCGCCGTCGCCGCCCCGCCCGAAATCGTCACAAACGTCCAGGGTTCCTCCGCCGGCGCCGGCTCCGGTGAGTTCCACGTCTACAAGGCCAGCCGCCGTCGCGAATACGACCGCCTGCGCGCCATGGACGACGAGGTCAGGCAAGAAAAGGAAAACGACGAGTTTGAGCGGCAAAAGGCCGAGCGGGCTGCCAAGGACGAGGAGCGCACGAGAAAGAATCGGGAAAAGAGGGATAAGAAGAAGCAAAAGGGTAAAAAGGGACCTGGTGCTGCCGTGGCAAAGGGAGGAGCTGGTACCGCCGCTTCCTCTTCAAGTGGTGGTGGTGTCGCCGCAAGGGCAGCGGCGGAAACATCCACAAACAAGGAGGATGACGATGCCAAGGAGGATAAGGACGGCAAGAGCAAGGGCGCAGAGACGGCATCGACCTCATCAGGAGCTGCTCAGCCCCCGGGTATCGTGATCCATGACGATGACTGATTCATCGTCCCGTGGTTTAGAGGGCCCCGGGGCCTTGGCCTGGGGGGGTTGTTGTTGCTGTCGAGCTTTGAGCTTTTTTCAAGCTTGAACATAAGCTTGGCGTGACCAAAAATAACTTCAGACCAAACACCAAATGTTCGGTGGGTCCCGCGCCCATCTTAAACATTCATTTGACAAGACAGGAGACACAAGGCAGGGGGCATTTCAGAGAGAGCATGAGCATCAAAGCTTTTTTGTCCTTTGGAGATGTCCTGAGAACTTCAGTCGTCTAGGTAATTTCTAATCCCATATCTATGCATCCACACAGGGGTATGACCTTTTTTTTTCATCTTCATCGCGTCTCATTGCAACAACCTCTCTCTGCTTCGCCATGAAGAAAGTACCAAATCCGACTAACGTCAACAGGCATCTTATTCGTCGCCACCTCCGTGCAGGCCGTTACCCATTTGCGCCGCCTTTCTTGCGCTGCAGATATCGTCTACTCTGAGGAGCAAGCAAGCGGACTGTGAGTCATGTATTAGTATTATTGAACAACGTGTAAGAAAAAAAAGAGAGAAAGCAGTGGTAAAGGTCATAAAACCAATGTAGACATACCTCAATTGCCGTCTTGATACTCTGCAACTTGATAGCCTCAGGCTCCCACACACCGTACTCCTTCATGTCGGCGACAACACCAGAGTCACCGTTGATACCCCACGAGTGCTTGCCCTCTGCATGCTTGGCGCGCAGGTCCGTCAGTACTCTGACGGGGCTGGCACCGGCGTTCTGGACCAAGGTGCGGGGGATGACCTCAAGCGCGTCGGCAACGGCCTTGTACGGCCATTGCTGGACACCCTCGACGCCCTTTGCGAGCTGGCTCAACCGCACAGAGACGGCCATCTCCGTAGCGCCACCACCGGGGGAGAGTCTGGGGTTGAACATGACGTTGCGGGCAACACCCATGGCATCCTGCAGGTTACGCTCAATCTCGTTGAGCACGTCCTTCGACGGGCCGCGGAGGAGCACTGTGCAGGCCTTGGGGTTCTTGCATCCGGTGAGGAAGGTGAAGTACTCGTCGCCAATCTTCTCAATCTCGAACAGGCCGCAGAGCGTGCCGACATCGGAGTCCTGGATATCATCGACGCGGTTGACAATGGTGGCGCCCGTCGCTCTTGCTATTCTGTTGTTGTCCGTCTTGCGAACGCGGCGGAGGGCGGTGATGTTAGCCTTCATGAAGTAATGCTGGGCGAGATCTGCAAGATGTTAGCCCTTGTTCCCAACTACCTGACCAACAACAAAACGCACCTGAGACGCCCTTCTCGGTGATGACCAGATCGGGCTTGAGGGCGATGATGCCCTCGCACATTGCCTTGACCTGCTCCTCCTCGATCTGCAGGATACGGTTCCAGTCCTCCTCCTTGGAAATCTCGATATTGGTCTGCGACTCGCCCTTCTTGTACTCCAAGGGGCAGTCGAGGAGGACGATTCTGGGGTTTTCTATTCTCCGGCGCATCTTGGGGTGAGTGATGTCCTTGTTGAGCATGACTCCGTCCAGCACTCTGCTGTCCTCGATCTCACCGCCTGGCACCTTCTCCACACGTGCGTATCTCTTGATGTCAACCTCGGTCTTTCCGTTGCCGGCCTCCCAGGTGACGGTGCGGACGGCGCGGAGAGCAAGGTCGCACATCAGGTCGGACCATCTCGAGACGAACTTGGTGCCGATGGAGGAGGAGATGAGGCCGCGCATGGCCTTGTCGTCGTTGACGTCGATGGGGAGGGAGATGTCGTCGACGATCTCGAGGGCGTCCTTCAGCGCGCGGCGGAAGGCAGCAATGATCTGGACCGGGTGAATGTTACGCTCGAGCTGGGGAAGTGACTGCGCAAGCATCTCGCCAGCTGGGCCAGGTCAGTTTCTGGCTTTATAAGCGAGATAGCTTTCAGGGGCTTACCCAGAATAATGACCGTTGTTGTGCCGTCGCCAACCTCTTCGTCTTGTGTCCGGCTGAGCTCGATCATGCTCTTTGCTGCAGGGTGCGAGACCTCGATCTCTCTGAGGATGGCGTGGCCGTCGTTGGTGAGGACGATACCGCCCATGGGGTCGAGGAGCATCTTCAACATAGCCTTGGGACCCAAGCAAGATCGAATAATGTCGGCGACGCTGATGGTGGGGTTAGCCGGTGTCTATGGAGTATTCGGAGGGACATCGTACGTCTTGGCAGCCGCGATGTTGGACATCTGGGCCTTGCGACCTGTCTGCCGTTCACCGGCGCCGGTGTCTGTAGAGTACGCAATTAGTACCTGATCGTAATATTGGGGGGGTAGCTAGTCAGAGCTCTGGGGAAGGAGGGGCTGCCATACTCATTACCACTACTGGGGCCTGCATGGTTGTGCGACGACGATTTGAAAAACTCGAATAAAAATTGGTGTCGTCGAGGGAATGTGTGCGTCGGCGAAGAGCTTCACCGTTGCAGAGGAAACCGTGGAGATGGCGGGGGCGGTGGTGGTGCTGCTGCTGCACAAGGCACCGGGCTTCTAAAAAGTTCGCTGGGCGGGTTTGTTTTTTGGCGGGATGAAGCTGGATCTCGGCGGAACCTTTTCCCCGGCTTCACCGAGCTTCACCTAGCTTCTGGCTTAGCACACCGATGGACCCACCTTTGACAACGTCCCATCCACTGCCATCTCACATACCTACGAGGGGAGGGGGATGGCCACGACAGAGACACAGAGACCGTTCCTTCTGCTGACTGCACTTCGCTTAATTGAGTAGTAGCCCCCCCCCCCGACAGATGCCACTCTGTGTTCGAAATGTAGTATTGATGTTGAGTTGACGGCAAATGCGCCCCTTCCTCCTATATCGTTCACTACCGATATTAGCAGAGGAGCCTTCCCTAAATAAAGCAGCAATCCCAGCAGAAATACCGAGGACCAGAGGAATCCCGTCATGGATCACCCGGATTAAAGTGAGAAAAAAGGGCACTTTGGCATACGTAGGGCCCGCTCTCAAGACGAAGGGTTACCCAACTAGCAAACTAACCTCCAAAGGTCATGCCCCCTGTAAGCAGCAGGAGAATAGACGTCTGTCGACAGCCACCCCCTTCCTGGGTATGTATTCCTCCCATCTGGAGGCCTGGGACTCGAATACTCCCCGGCAAGGAGGTATGCGTCACTTAGGCCTGATTGTCTTCGATCTCTTCATAAAGGGTCGGGGGAACGTGGCTGAGGGGTATGATGGGGAGGGTGGGGGGGTCTTTGTATTAACCTGAAAGTCCTCGAGCCTCACTCGGCCTAACCTTTGCTTCAATTCCCAGTGAAGTCGTTTTTTTATATCCAATTGTCTCGCTTGGATAGCCATGAATCACTTAGAGGGCTCACTGGGCCGATAAGCTGGTAAGCAACGATAAATCAGATTCAGCTATGGAATACTCGCTCTTACTGCACCCCAGGGTTCTTACGAGCCGCTGCCAGTCTGCTGCAAAGAATCCTGTGCTATGTTCCAGGCGGCCACGCCCTGAGCCATTGAATCCCCTCGTCATTTGACACAACTTCTATCTACTGCGCATTCTTTGTTAGCTATTTGGCCATTTCCCACTCGATCCCCAACTGCCACCTAGGGTGTTAGTCCTGCCAATGGACTTCGTTGCGGAGACCAGAACTTTTAGAAGGAGCCGCGTTGCCTTGGTGTCTGTTGTATAGCCTTTTGTTTAGACCTTGCGGCCTGATATTATGTTGAGATTGCGACGGCTCATGTTGTGAAGGCGTCCATCTTGACTGAGACGCCTGGGCAACCGGCGCAACTTCTTGCCACCCACCCTTGAAAGTAATGTCTACGATGCACTCATCTCTCGCCATAGCGTCCTGGAGTGAACTCCATCGCACTTTGTCGGCGACTGCCGCCAAATTAAAGCGGTCCCAAAACTCAGCCTTTCTCAGTAACAGCGTGTTCTTGCTAACACGTCTGTCTGTTTCTTTCCAGGGAAGACCAATTACATCCGGTGCGCATAGAAAGTCGTCCAGCGAGCAGTCATCCGGCATATGACCCTTTTTGGACCCGGTAACGAAGATTGGCATGCCGTTTCCGGAAATCTTTAGCCTCATCTTCACATCATCCAGACCTGGGTCGGCCTTCCCTATGGTAAGTTTGTCAAAGTCACCAAGCTGAGGAGGTTCCATCTTTTCCGGTTGCTCTTCCATGATAGGCACTGGCTTGCTGGGGTCTACCACCACTAGGATGCTGTCACCAGGCACAGCAATCTTGATGAATGATTGCGGCATTGGCGTCAGTTCGGTCGGAGCTGGGCCATCGACTTGGGCTAGTGGCTTGCTTATCTCGATGCATAGCCATCTGCGTCTCACTCCGTTGATATCGGTGCTTGAAGAGAGAATATTAGCTCGACCAAGTCTCGAACAAGGGCAAAAGACTCACATATCCAAATCTACCAGCGACAGATTGTGTTTCCGACCACCTTCGAAGAACATCTCAGTGGTGAGACTCGTGGAGTCGTCGTCTCCTGTATCAGCACCCAGTGGAGGCCCCGGAAACGACTTTTGACTGTTGTTATCCCTTTGGAAGTGAAGGTACTGTATCGAACGCCTCCGATACCCGTTCAACTCCATCGATCTGGCTTGGAAGGCGCTAAAGCTCATGTTCATTGACATGCCGTGGTAGTTGGGTTGCCACTCAATGTTCATAATCTGATCGGCCCGCCGCCGGGCAATAACTCCAGGAATGATGTGGATGGTCTTGTTGTATGATCGTACTACCGCCGTAAGCCTGCGAGACGCCCCTTTACTATTCACTGATGAGCGAAATGTTCTCTATCGACTGGAAGATAACTTACACAAACATCGATCTGGCTCTGATGTAAGCGTTGTACATGTTCCACCACTCATCGCCATAATCTGGGCCTTTGTCTGGTAAAATAATACCCGTAGATGTAAAGCCCAGACGCCGTTTTTCGGCTTCCGCAGCGCTGACGACTTCATTCTGTCTCAACGACTTTGGCAAGGCGATAGCACGGTCGGTCATATCAATGCCACCCAAAGCCATGATATCGTCTCGAAATTCATGTTGCAAACGGGCTGGATCTTTTTCAACCTTGGCTCGGTACTCGTCCCTTAGTTGCAACCCAGTGCGGATTCCTAACATTAGCTTCTCCCGAACGCTCATACCAGGCTTGAAGTCGGACATCTTGGCAAGGTTGCAGCCGGCATCGGTTTCGACTTGGACATCTGTTGGATTTCGGCAAAGCGACACCACGCCTAACACTTTTGTTAATTAAGGAAACCAAATTATTTCTTATATTCATCTTACTGTGGCGAGAGACCTTAGGGAAGCAGCCTAGACGAGTTGCCCGCGGTGGGCGAAATTCTGGGGTTCGGACTACGGCATATTAGCCATGACATTTCTCTTTCGGAGATAACAGTTTGTAGCCATAGACTAGCCACAACCCTTCGAGACAATACCTGGATCTGTTACCGCCATGGTCCTTCTGTGTCTTCGGATATATTGATGTTGTCGCTGTTCTTGCCTCGTTCTCACTCGAGATGCTGCCCTGGGCACGGCCACGCCCGAACGGATCTGTGGTTCGACTCGCTTTCTTTTAGGCACGTTGTTCTCATCTTCGCTCGCACGCCTCTTTTTACGTTGAACCCATGTAAAATCCATGTCGCAGATTACCTCACTCGTGGCCGGTTGAAGAGTATGCTGGGGTGATGTACTTGGTGAGACTCGTGTGATGCCGCGGGGATGAATGGCGACTGAACCCTACGCGCAAACAAGCGGAAGGAGCGACCTTTTGATTCAGTGCCTGTGACTATTGACGAAGCGTGTATATCAGTTTGTTTCGCCCGGAGGCCCAAAAGAATTGTAAAAGGTCGGTATCAGAGGCGTCAGCCCACCTAGCGGTGAGTGATCTGGTCGGGAGGTTATTCGCAAGTAGTGTGTGACGTCAAGGACCGCAGTTTGAAGAGGTAAGAGACGTCTTCAGCTCCATAGAAGTACTCAAAAGCGAGAGCAAGGTCGACGAGTGAAGAAAGGAAAAGAAGCCATTCGCGGCTGCCTTGAACCGAGTGTCGATATGGGCGGTCCAAAAGTGGCAGAGGCAGCGAGTAGGTACGAGACAAACGAATGGACAGCCGTTATCGAAGGAGAAAAGAAAGAGAGGGCATCTATAGACCTCTCGTATTCCAGTCTTCGAGGCAAAGGAAATAAAAGGTTGGGTTGAGAGTCGCGAAAGACCTTTGGCTGTGTGGATGGAAAGGCTGAATATTCAACCAACACCCTCCCTGCCTGGCGTCGACTTCAGGTGGAAAGTGGCCTCCTGCTTCAGCCTGGATTCGGTTTTCAGCAAAAGACATACACTGCGAAACGCGTTTCACCGGCGGAGTCGAATCAGGCAAGAGTAAGGCCGGATCACCAAGACCCTCTCTCTCCCCGGTGCCTTGGGTGCTGCCTCGTCCGGATAGAGCAGGCAAACCCTATAGATTACAATAAATTAGGAAAGAGAAGAAAAGATTGTAGGAAGGCAGCTTAGATCAGCTCTATAAAGCAGGAACAAAACGGTCCCAACCTGAGATTTAGGAATAAGCCAGCTTCAAGGACACCACAGATTGTTTGTCTGACTTGGGCCTCATTCAGAGATACGAGATTGGACAGTCACTTACTTTCCTCACATACACGCAAGCTGGATAGTCATGAAACTCTTAGCGTCATTTAATGTATTGGGATATCGTCTTTTAATCACAATTATTGCCATCTCTGCCCACAAACCCTACCAAGCACATGGCGAAAGTGCCAATCTCCTCTTCCAGACGTGGGCCGCTTAACGAGCTGCGTCCTTACACATCAGCTGACCTTCGTGCTTGACCTGACCAATCCTGTACCCAACATGGAGGCACCTGGTCAAGATGATTTCCGTCCCTGCCTCTACTACAAGTCCGGTGTTGACCCACACTTTGGACGCCATGCACATACATCGCCAAAGCTACGATGGCATGAGTCATCCCCATCGTGAATCCGTAAGGAGAATAGAAGCTAATGTATAATCCTGAAGTAATTCCCCCTTGCAATAGACCCTCCTCTAGAGGTACGTCTCTATGATGGTATCCGCCTCGAAGCAGTTGTACACAATGAGCAGAAAGAACCATATTAATCATGGTGAACCTGAATCCTTCGTGAATCCCCGAAACTCCTGTTTTCCCCAATGCCATGCCTTGCTAGTATGAACCCCATTTTTGTGTGTTTGAATGTAAACGCGTAGTGCGTGTGCTTGTGCGATTGCGGCAAGCAGAAGTGTATGAGGTACGAGACTTGGTAGTCCTGCCTCTTGTCGTTGTTTGTCCTGGTTTTACGACTTTCTCTAGGCTTCAGAAGAACCTGGACATGGCTCTGCTGAGATCAATGAAGTCGACGGGCTTGGTGACGTAGTCGCTGAACCCGGCTGCAACGCATTTGTCCTGAACATCGGACATTACGTTGGCCGAAAGCGCAATGATGGGAAGCTTCTTGAACCCTTGTTCTTTCTCCCATTGTCGAATTTCTCGGCAGGCCTGGTAGCCATCCTTGCGTGGCATATGCAAGTCGCACTAGAGAGTCAGTCAGCGGAGTATATCTTGCGGGATGATGAGTACCTACAAGTATCAAGGAGTAGTAGTTATGGGCGTGACCAAACACCATTTCGGTGCACTCGGCGCCGTCGGCGGCCACTTCAACCTCTACGCCCACCTTCTTCAAGTACTTTTGTAGAACCTTCTGGTTCACAGGGTTATCTTCAACCAGTAGCACCTTATACCCTTTGTTGCCCATACGTTTTCCAATCTCCTGGTAACTCGCCTTCTGAGTTTCAACCATACGTTGCGCGGTTGAGCGGTTCCGATCAACGCTCAGATCGCGGACCTTGTCAGGATCGAAGATGACGGCAAACCTCGATGGCTTGACAGGTTTGTAGATGAAAGTGACGATGTTTTCTGACACAAGTTTCTCGTACTTCGTATCTGTCGCAAGTCTCATTACAGCTTGCCGTTGGACTGAGTCTGATAAAATGAGGATTGTCGTATTACTGATGGTTGTCGACTTGGTTATCTGCTCCATGAGGCCGATGATCTCCTCTGGAGACGGCAAGTTGAGAACAATGTGGGTGAAATTGACAGACTCCTCTCCCCCAAGCAACTTCTGCGCCTTTTCGGTAGAGTCTAGTGCCGTGATTTGATGAGGCACATCCTTCGGCAGTGTCATCTCGATGTGTTGCGCGGTGGCTTCACGACTATGCGTCTGAGGGCAGATGATGAGGATGGAGTACATAGGAGGCTTCAAGTCTTCAGGCTTTGTCGGTTTGGAGGTTTCCGGTGTGGGCGTCTTGCCTGGCGAAGACTCGCTAGAAGGCAGCTCGAGCTTCATCTGCGACAGATCTTGACCACTTGCTCTTGCAGCTTCGCTGAAGTGGACAAGCCCAACGTTGATCGAGGACACGGACGTAACGGACGTACGCTCTGTAGCCCGAGAGATGCCAGACTGGACTGATGGGGCCGAACTTCCGCTAGAAGCAACAGCAGGCGATGTGAACTCAGTGTCAGTCTTGGGGCTGTCTGTCGATGCGGGCGTAGGCGAAGGCAAGTTCTTTGAAGGGCGTATACTAGCCACATCTTGAGCCACCTTGGAAGTGGGATGCAAGCTCTCAGGGCTCAAGGGTGCGTCAGGGTGATCCTCCTTTGTCGGCAAAGCAAACTTGGCAGTGAATGTGAACGTTGACCCTTTGCCAGGGACAGCGCTGCCTTCCATCTTGCCTCCGTGCAGTTCCACCAGCTGTCTCGAAATGACTAGCCCAAGACCGCTTCCACCGTGCTGTCTGGTGCTGCTTCCATCTATTTGACTGAATGGCTTGAAGATGAGGTCTGCCTCCTCCTTCGAGAAACCCCGACCTGTATCAATGATGGCGAATTCGAGCATGATCTCGTGCTGATCCTGGGCCGAATCCTTGTTGGTATGAACCCTGCATCGACTGAAGACCTCTCCCTCAGCAGTGAACTTGATGGCATTGCCGATCACGTTAAGGAGCACTTGGCGAATGCGGACCTTATCGCCCTTGACCCAAGCCGGAACATCCTCCTCCACAATATAGTTCAACTCTAGTCTCTTAGCAATAGCCATGGTGGAGACCAACTCGTTGACATCTTCAATGAGAGAGCGCGTATGGAACCATTCGTACTTGAGCTTCATCATTCCGGCATCGACCTTTGACAAATCCAGAATATCGTTGATGATCATCAACAGACTGTTAGCACTAGTCTGAATGGTGTTGGTGTAGTCACGCTGCTCTTCGTTGAGAATGGTGTCTTGTAGGAAGCTGACCATTCCCGAAATACCAATAAGTGGCGTCCGGATCTCGTGCGACATGTTGCTCAGGAATCTACTCTTAGACTCCATAGCCTCCTTGAGTTTGGCTTCGAGTAGTTTGTGGTCGTTGATGTCCGTGGCTGAGCCAAAGTAGGAGCTGGCTCCGTTTCCAAAGTCAATGTTGTCGATCTCGACGCACCGGATTAAGTGCCACCTATACTCTCCGTTCTTGGATCGTAATCGCACCTCGGTGGTGTATGATAGTCTGCCGTTGCTGTCGGTCGTCACTTTGATGATACCCTGCCTGGCCAAAGCCGTCAGATCGGCGGTGGGCATCTCGTAGACCGAGCTACTGCTCGAGCTGTTATTCCGTGACAAGGCTTGGTGGATGCCTCGAAGGTTGGTTTCCATCTGGCTTTGCGTTTTGCCCGATACCAGGCTGGCTAACGTCGCCTCGGATGACGCTGGGTCTTGGTGGCCTGTACGATCGAATTTGAAGGGCATCGGCGTCGGTGGTCTGTCTGTGGGTATGTGGCATTTAGCCAGATCATCAGGATGCACAAAGTCCATGAAACCCAGGCCGAGGCAGTCCTCAAAACTCTGCCCCGTGTACGACAGCCATTGCTCGTTGGCAAACGTGATACCTTCGTCTTCGGTCGCAGTGAATATGATTTGAGGGATAAGGTTGGCCAGAAGCCTGTGCTTTGCCTCTGAGGCCTCAATCTCCTCTTGCCGTGCAGCCTTAAGTTCCGCGATGTGTTGGTCATGGATATCCATGTAGGAGCCGAGAAATTGCATCATGACTCCTCGTTTATCGCGGGACGCAACAGCACGAGCATAGAACCATCGGTAGGCCCCATCAAAGCGTCTGATGCGGACAGTCCTCGAAAACTGTTCACCAGTGCGTAAGGAATGACTCCATGCCTTGAGATATTCATCTCTGTCGTCCGGGTGAATGCTGCCCCAAGGGTCGGCAGCTAAATCAGAGACTGTCTGACCGCGGTAGGTAAGGTAGCGACTATTGACCCAGACTATTTCGCCTGACTGTGGCAGCGAGACAAAGACGTGAGCAGGCAAAGAGTCTAGAATAAGACCCTTGAGACGATCTGACGGCGGTGGCATGTCTACGGGGCCAACATTGATGGAGCCTGTTCGAGTCGGAGCAGTGTGGGGTACCGGCCTACTGACCACACTTGAGCTAGGTGGTAGCGATTGGAAGCTCGTCGCAAAGTCGGCACCGTAAGAATGCAGCAGGGTATGATGGCTGCCGTCGGAGCTCCTCTGGTCAGCTGACTTGAGTCGAGGTTCGAGCACGGCGATTTCGTCGAGATAATTCTTGAGTTCGTGAGAGAGCACTCTCTTGGAACCTCCCGGCGTCGACACTCTGCTTTCGACGTTGAGCTCGACCAGGTCCTCACTCTCCCCAGGCGTCTGGGCAGGTTCCTTGTTAAGAAGCTTGTATGAAGCAGAGAGACGAGCTTGGCGCTTGTCCAGTGGCGAATCTTCCTTTGAACTTCTTCTCGTCCTCTGAGAAGTTGCAGAAGCCATCTCGGCCCTCGAGTTGCCTGGCTTCAGCTTGGTGCCAAAGTAGCTGTCCCCCCCAACCTGCGCAGGACTGGTCGCAAATCCAGACTTGTCAATGGCATGGTGCACAGAACCAGGTGTGCCAAGCGGGGAGCCAGCGGCACTCTTGGAGACACCTGAGTAATCGCTGGGACTGGTAATGCTGCCCGCGAGCGAGCGTTGGGCCACCATGTCATCCGAGGCCATGAAGCTTAGATTGCCGATGCTGGTAGGGTCTGCTAGGGGACGCCCGTCGGCAGCAAGCGCGCCAAACCCGGCAGTGTGAGGCCTGCGCCGGTTGAGACCAGCAAGCTCTGTCTCCAAATTCGTGTAATGACGACATAGAGAAAAGGAGGTTGCTAGGTGCGGGGCAAGATACTCCAGGGAATGGCGAAGGTTCGAGGGATATGGGATGACGGGACTGAGTATCGACAGGATAGCGATTGGCGCGGGCTTATCTTTGCGTTGCCACGGGGATGAGGCAGCATCGTTATCATCATCGCCGCCAGTAACGTCATGGGCTTCACTGCGGCTGCGAGAGTGAGACTTTTGTTCCAAGACGGTTGTATCAAGCTTGAAGGGATGGACAGGCTTTGAGAGCAGTAGATGCGTCAACGGGATGTGAAGGACGGTCCATGCGTTGTCCACGCCAATAGCTTCAGGAGGTCGCATTCCTGTGTAGTCTGCCGGTGCAGACTCGGGGTTGAAAGAATCCTCATCGACCATGGCATCAGTGAAGAAGGGGTTCTCGTTCGGATCTGCCCGCACGGCCGGAGACGGCGCCGGGGACTGGGACCAGGGCGATGGTGGTGCCTGTTCAAACTCCTCGTATTTTGGGGTGGGTGGACGTGGCTCGTCCTCGGAAAGTCGCGAGATTATACTAGATGGCTTGTCACCGCTGTGACTACGGCTAGAGCTCCAGGAGGCACTTGAACCACTCAAAATCGTCGACAACTTCTGAGTAGACTCGATCCGGCCCCTTTTCAGCTTTTTCCTTGCTGCCTCAGCCGAGGTCGTGTTAGCTGTCACCTTTGACTTGACTGGCGTCTCTTCTGGCAAGTTCTGAAGGTAGGGGTAACTTCTTGTCAGTGCGATGACCTTGCCTCGTTCAAGAACACGCATGACACCGCCGTGGTCGATAAGAGGATCAGCCTCATAATCCAGAGCTTGAAGCACAGGAAGCACTCTGCCCTCTGTATCAGAGTGAGCGCCGGTTGGAGCCTCCCAGCTCGGTACGTTCTGCTCTTCAGCGTCATGCTCAGCAAGAGCAGATTGGTTCAAAGCTGGTCCAAGTGGCTCTTGAGCAACGTCCTCGGTCGCCTTGCCGGGCGGGAAGTAGCTCTTACTTCTGCCCAGTTGCGCAGGACGGCGTGAGGGCAACAGTCTCTCATTGCTATTTCCTTTTCGTTCCCTATTCTCCTCGTATGTCGTGAATGAGTGCCGAGTTTGGAGACTAGGTCGAGATAACATTCTGGGTCGTGCCGCATCTTCGGGTAAAGGAGGCTCTTCCGAGCCAATATCGCCGGCGCTACTGGGTATCAAACTGCTTCCCCTTGCCATGTATCCAAGGCTGAGATCGTCCTCCTGGTGCTCGTTATATGTTGCCTTTTGGCCCCAGGGCACGTTCTCGATATCGGTGGTGTCAGCTGGAACAGCAAGTGTGACTCTCTCGGCTTTGTACACATCTCTCATGATTTGCACGACGGTGTTCCACCACGCGTCCATTCCAGGCTCGGCGTTGAGCATCAGCGACAGATCATAGAGGTTTGGACTTGGGAAATCGCCCTCCAGTTGGCCAGTGGCTCCGGCGGGGAGAAAAGTAAGTGCCGATGCTGGTGTCGATGAGCCGGACATGACCCTATCTTGAGCGGCGCCAAAACCTTCGAAAGACATACCCTGCGCCATGAAAGCGGCCGCAGTTGGGGACATGTTTCCGAATGGTCGATTCATCGCGGCCGGGCCGTACCCCGGCGTATACATGCGCGGGAAGGGATAAGAAGGAGTTCCCGCGACATTACCGGGCGTCATGCCGCCACGAATAGTGTTGCCGGACTCGGTTGACGTCGTCGTTAGATTGGACGATGTCGTTGCCAAGCCCGCGATTCCAGCCTGTGTGCGCGGCGAATTGCCACTTTCCTCCTGGATTGGTGAGACGCGCACCTTGTCGGGGGTTGTCGCCATCAAGCCTCTCGTCGCCATCTCGCGCTTCTCCAGGTCTCGTGCCAATCGCTCTCGATATCGATTTAGTTGGATCTGGGATTCAGAAAGGGCCGGTGGCGTGTCGTCGTCGGTCACTGCAGCATTCTCAGTTTTACTTTTTGATTCCTTGCCGCCCATGCCACCGGTAACGTCATCATCAGCCCTGGACACACCCACGCTGCGCTTTAGGTTAGTATCCGGACCAGCACCGCCAGGACTCGCAGCCTTGGTGAGGAAGGGTTCGGTTTGCGCCCTGGAGCGGTCGCTGGGCGACTTTGAAGACTGCTCCTTGGACACATCCGACATTGCGGCTCGCGCATTTCTACCAGACTTTAGAGAATCGAGGGTCAGTCCATGGCGGGGACTCGGAAGGTTGACGGGCGATTCTTTGGTAGGCGATTTTTTCGAATCGGGCGTCGTTCGTCTTGGAAGGCTAAGCCGACGCGCAGAGGACGAGTCTTTCTTGTCTACTGGAAGGCTCGTGCTTGGCATTCCTCATAGAACAGAGCGCCCCATACACAAAGATGGTGAAGTTTTGGTCGGGATTGGTGATGTCGCTTCGAGAAGTTGTCCGGCCGAGTCGTGACGTACAGTGATGGCGAATCAACGTGTCGTGGCAAAGTCGAAAGAGGAGGTGGACAACGAGGGGTCGGTCGCGGTATTTTGAAGTGGGAGAGGGGGAAAGTCACGGCTGTGAGAGATTCGGTCGGCGGGATGCGGTGAGGCGAAGCAAGGTGACGATCTGGAAGTCGAAGGAAAATGCCGTAAGTAAGAGCGCGTGGTACAGTGGTGGAGGAAAGATTGCAACGGTCTGGTTTGTGTTGGTAACTCGTGGTGAAGGGTGAGGCAAGGTTAGGTTGGTGTGGGATGGTACGGATGGGATGTGCGTTTGGACTGAACTGAAAGAGGCATGGACTGGCAGAGAACGGGACTGGGACCAGGCCTACCTAGCAGGTCTTTTGGGACTGGGAATGGGGACAGGAGCAAGTATGCGTATCCGTCACGCCTATCGTGGTGTGTTGAGGGGCGTGTGCAATATTCCCTGCGCTGATATTCTCTCTCTTTCAGTTTCTGTCGGAATGGGTCTCCTCAGTCTCTCCTCTCTCTCTCTCTATCTCTCTCTTTCTCAAAAGTCTGCGTTGACGGCGGGCCTGACGGGAACGGTGACGGTGACGGTGACGGATGACGGAGAACACGAACAGGGGGGGCGGGGAGCGGGCAGAAGACTGGAGGAAGCGAAGCGAAGCGAGAAACGCAGCAAGAGGGCGTGGGAATTTGGGAAGGAGAGGCACAATGGACGAAAAGATCAAGAAAGGAAAGGGTGGACGGTCCACCGGGGGCCTATGACGTAGCCCCGGACCCAGCTGAGAAATCAGGTACCTGACGGGATGGGCCATCTCTGATTCCAACCACACGGCATGCGAAAGGCGGCGGCGGCGGCGGCGGCAACAAATCACAGGGCAGCCAGCTTCAGCTGTCCCGTCGCGGAGGGGGACTAACCACCAGTAAACCCTCGGCCGCCAGCGTCGTCAATGTCTCGGTCAACACTGTAGGTAAGCTGCTGGCTATTGGGATTGGAATCACCGGCCATTGCCTCCTATCCCGTTCATCAAATCAAGCTCTTTCGCAAGGTTCTTGGGCAGAAAATAGCTAATTACGGGCAGCCACCAAGCCAAAGGGAAAGAAGAAGAAAACACACAGGTCTGCCAACGGGTGCTTCCTTGGAAGACGACTGGTCTAGTGGGTCTGTCATTCCTGGACCTTTCAAGTACAGATACTCGGCGCCTTCATTCTCGAGGTACCTATCGTTCATCCCCAACCAGTGCTGTCCCAGCAGTCGCAACGTCAGCACCCGCTACTTCGAGGTATATAGAGTCGGGCGGGTGGAGGTACATGTACAGCTGGATGTACGTGCCCTGGCAAGATGTGGGGAGTCCTGCACCGATACGTGCCCCATTACATCACACGGGCGTGGCTGCCGCTGGCCCCCAAGCTCCACACGCGCGACATCCACTCAAATCTGCCTCTCCGTCTTCGTTAAACCCGTCTATCCTCGATTAATTGGTTCTGGAATCCCTTCCGTCTTGAACCCATCCGTTTCTTCAATGGCTGCTGGCCCTGGTTTGCCGCACAGGCGGACATTCACTCATGCCATCTCAACTGTTGGTGCGAATGTGCATCTGAGCACGCAACCAATTTTCTTCCCATCTTCTGTATTCCATCCCGGGATCCACCCCCAGACTACGCCGCAGTCCGCACCGCATCGCATAATGCCCCCTGGCAAACACGCGGCGGCTCACGGCTGGCGGCTCTGGGACTCTCGGAGCCAGAAGGCAGTGAGGCTCCGTCGGATTCTGTCCGCCGTTTCAATGGCAACTCCACGTCTCCCGTAACGGAACCCACCCGGCCGCTCACAAGGCCGGGTTTCCCATACCTGAACAGGGCCTATACCTTCGCCTCGCACACATGAGCCGCTACAGGACAACCACTAGTCGGCCTTGTTTTGACATGTCGAACGCTCCCCGGACCATGGTGTCTCCGTTCAAACTCCAAGGCAGCGGCAAGCTCATGACTCTGTGTTTTCTAAGCACCACCACCACCATCGTATGCGTACCCAGGTTGTAACGCGTTGGAGGTTGGCGGCACGTCCTAGACACGACACGGGACACGGATTCCCGCACCTCAACCCGGTATTCAGACGGAACTACCCAGGCAATCCGGCCCGATTTTAGATACCACGCGGCCATCAAAAAACTTCAGACTCGTGGTACACAACGTTGAGATTGACCATCATGCTCATGGCAACCCCCCTGCCGTCCCTCGAACTCCGGTACAGGCCGCAAACAAACCAACAAAGGCAGCCAGGGCACATCCCAATGCGCCGAGCTGGTGTCAACTCTAACCTGGTTTGCCCACAAAAAATTCAAAACGGCACGATGCAAGGTCGAACACAACTACAACGTCGTTGCAGCAAGTTCGCGACTCAGACGGCACCCAGGACAATCGAGTGCCAACAAGAGACGTGGAAGGAAAGTTGGGTTGCCAGGCACAGTATACTATCATGCAGCAGGCAACGCGAGACTCTGATCGAGTCACGGATGTGTCTCAATTACGAAGCGTCCGTTGACTCCATTAGGTACACGTACAATACCTCGGACCGCGCATGTTCTTCACTCGTCTGGTCTGCGCTCTGGTGACCGCCGCCGCTGTTCCGATTCAGGTGGTCAGAATCGAACTGTCACACGGTCGTCCGCGTTGGACTCCAGCACCCGTTTCCATCTACACAGCTACAATTCACGACAAGCTAGCATGGCAAGGTATGCTAGGCCACCTTTCGATTTGAGGGCGGTCAACTGACAGCTCCCGCCCCGGCTCCCCGCACTGTGATGGACCTAGTCGTTTAATTATTGGGCGACGCCATTTGGTTGTCGCGATTTAAGGCTTCACTCAGTTGACGATTCTGATCGAGTTTGTGGGGATTGATACACTCGTCTTGTTGATGAACTCCACCACACCAGGGCAAGAAATTGGGATATGCCCTGCCAAACGGTGAGTTGGAACGACGACACAATGATGTCTGCAGCCTCGCTTTGCAGAATTTCCCCACCTCTTCAACCCGTACCCAGCAATTTGGTATTACTGCGTTATTCACTTTCACTCTATTTGCTCATATTGACGAGCTGATGAGTGAAAACTGAACGTTTCTTACTCAGTTCCCCTTTACCCTGATCGTGGAACGGCGACCAGCCAAATGGAATGACTGATTGAGTCGCATTTGGCATCTTAGACCTCACTAACGCGCGGTCTACGGGGCATAACAAGCTTGTCAGGCCGTATCGGTGAACGCCATAGGCTTAGTTGCGACGGGGACGTGATCGTTAGTGGGTTAGCTAGATGGCACCTGTTCCAGAAAAGAATGTGGCCACTCCATTCTGGCTCTGCAGCCGGAGCGGGTGTCACGCCGCCAGGGCGCCGGTTATTCACTAACCTCTACTGAACAAGATGCGATTGCTTTGGATGTGGCTGGCCGCTGAACTCATCGAGGGGGGACGGCGTTGCTGCCGCGGCAAGGTTTCCGTCCATGTTTGATTCGCACAACTTAGACAGGCTTGTTTCCATTCAGTGTTTGTCTGTCTTGCATTTGCGCCAAATGCTCCCTTCCTTCCCCTTTCCCCCTTTCAGTTTTCTCTTGAAGGTTTCAATAGCAAGCAAGCAACCACTCACTTGCTCCTTCACACAGACGGAAGGTGTGCAATATCCGTTGGACAGCACGATTAGTCACGCGACCTGCCCTGCTTCCTTCTCTCCTTGAAGTCGGTAGCAAAGGCAAGATGCTCTACGCCGACGGCATGATGCAATATCGACACTTCTTGCCCTACCCAGAATCACCCCAGGAGAGACAGCGAGGTATGATGAGTGAATCTCAATTCTACCTTACAAACACAGCCAACGCCTCTTTCTCGACCCCGAATCCAGGTTGGACCCCTTATTTGTGCCTCCATGTACACAGAGAACAAGACAACATCCTACAGCATCAAGACAAACTCGTCGAGCTAACGGACGCTGCTCCGGATACAAGGGAGAGCTTCATGTACATGGACGAGGTACTCCAGACTCCGTACAAGAGAGCCAATTTCAAGCATATCGTGTTATCAGCAACCCACAAACCCCAGTGAAGGCCAGAATACAATTCGAAAAGAGAGTCAACTCTTGCTGTGCCTAGCTCACGTCTTGCGCAGGCGCGCTTCGCTCCAACAGGGCAGATTCGTCCTTTTCGACAACGCATGACCTTTCAGACCCCTGAAGCTTGTCTCTCACACGCTGAATGAGGATAAAATGACGTCAATATGCATTGTTAGCCAGGTGGCTTTCTCGATGGCGCCCTAACTGCAATGGGAATCCTGGTCCTGGAAGGCCGGGGAATGGGGACCTCCTCCCAGTCCCAGAGGCACAAATGTACCGCTGTACAAACAACCTACCGCAGTACAGGCACCACAGGCTACCGCATTGCGGCGGGTTGTTACAACTCTCCATCACCCAAGCCTCCTTTTCGCAGAACCCTATACGAAATCCCTTCGACACCTAGGCTACTTATTATATTGGCTCGTAATTGGCCAACTACACGGTCGATGCAATCAAAATCAAATGCGAGCTTGGCCTCATTCCCAGTCACATTGGTTCCACAAACCGAGTTCCGGGAGACCATCGTCCCAACATAAACATCACCGTGGACCTGACAGCTTCTTCTGCCCACCGCTTGAGCGCCTTGCTAGAAAGCAGACCATCGAGCCCCGGGCCCCCTCTCGCCTGTTCCAACGCTACTCTGTACCAAGGTCGCCGCCTATTCCCAGCTAGACACTGGTTTAGACGGCGAGATCTGTCAGTCGTGACTATTGTGGTAGGTATTCTCTGGGACTATCATGAGATTGACAGCGCTCTAGAAGCCTTCCTCTTCCGTCCAGCCCCGCCATGCGCGTTTCTGCCGCTATTGGGCGCCGATGCGTACTTCTCAGCATACGACCAAGCCAATCATCAAGGACACGACGCGACAACGCAGTTTCCTACCTATCTGCATTAGTTGACATGCAGGAGTCCGATATTAACCAGCCACGACGGCGCTCGTGCTATATTCTAGAGGGAGGTTGCGGCAGGCACGCATGCACATTACACACACATTATCTGTACCCCGGTACACGCAGCTCCCGTCTCCCGTCGCCCATCTCCCGCCTTCAGCGTGCCACGCGGGCATCTTCCTCCGGCTTTAGTCATCAGAGACCATCCCGTATACCACAGTGAACGCCAACCCAAACATCTGCGACCAAACGTTCAGATGGACGTGGGCAGCACGCTCGTCATTCCAGCTTGAACTTGGGATGAACTTTGACGGAAGCCACAAAAGTGGCGTACCAGATCTGAATTAAGGAAAGGGGAAAACGAGTTCAACTTGTCTTTCAACACGTTCCTGAGACCGCTGAATGGCGGGAGCAGCGGGAAGGCCATTTCTCGTTGCGAAACCCGCAGCGTTTGCCTTGATCTTCACTGTGACTTTCTTGTTCCTGTCCGCATGCCAAGGTTTTGCCATGTCAAAATTCAAGGCCCGGATCCGACAAGACGGCAGCATCGGCACCGGCAAATGCTTGAAAGCTGATCCCCGTTTTCCCACAAGCCACAAATTCCAGCCACGCTGGATGGCTGGATATCTCATCTCAGCTACGAACTCTCCAGACATCAACACATCGCGAGCTTCACTTTGGAAAATTGTCTACCGTACCTCCGCCTTGGTGGATCCCATGTTCTCGAGGGTTGAAGTTCAAATCCACAGGCAGTGGGTCCTGGGCGGCCGACTGGTGTTAGCGGGCTCATAGGATGGATGGAGCACGCCGCATGGCGCATGCTCAAGTCCGAAGTTGCTCAACACTTCACCCTCCTTGGAGCGTGGCGGCGATGGCGGATGGAACATCAACCAACCAATCAATCAGAATGCGCTGAAATTTCCTTCTATTGCCCCGAAAAGCCTCAAACGTGTCCCGAGTCGATGGATAGGGGCCCGGGAAAGGAGTTTTGCAGTCCTGCTAGCTAACGCTTTGTGGACAAGTTTTAGCCGCCCCCGGACGTTAGCGTCGACAGACGAAAGCTGAGACGGCAGATGAAAGTCCTTTCTCTGCCTTTCAAGACCTGAAGAGTACGGAGTACATAGACGTTATCGTCGATCTCGATGAAAGTACCAATTGGTTTCCACTTTGCATTTTGCCGGAGACAGTTCCATTCCCTAGTCTGAGAGGCTGGCTAGCTGCCCCCGATCCTATTCGATTAAGTTTCTGGTCTCAAGTCCCAGCTGTTTGGTCGCGTCTTCTGGACTTTTTTTGTGTCACTCGAAGACTCGGCCGAGCAGTAAGTGCTTTGATGGACTCTCCGCAAGAGACTTGTTGTTTTTGAGATTGACACAGGCTCTGTCAATGCCGTAGGACCGACTACTCTACCTTCCGCCTCGTCCTGGCCCAGTAATGATCCATGGCAAGTATGACCGTGGTTGACATGAATTACTTCGTACATACTAAGAGCCAACGTCAGGAGCAGGCTCCGGACCACCCATACACACGGGCCCACTGCAAGATAGTCTTGCCTCATCTACCCACTCCTCGAGTCCTTGTACGGATAAGGGGGGATTCCTTCTCGAGTCTTGACGGGTAATGCTTAGCCGTAGCGCCAGGATTGCCAACTGACAGATCCTATCCATAAGCACATGTATGATCCTCCTCTAGTGCCAGTTGAGAACCGGTTTCCTGAGAACCAGGACAGATGAGCTAGCTGTAGTGGGATATCTACAGCAATACTGCTTGGACTAGAACTACCTCCTATATTCAATGGCAGCACTAAGCCCATAGAAATACCTACATTGTGTTCGGATGCGCCGCGGCATTTCAGCCATATACCTCGACAATGTTTCCACTGAAACGGCGCGAAACGCCCCACTGGGCCCAATATCAGATTGGCAAAAGCGCAAAAACATACAACACCAGGTATTCGCTGGTCGTCACCGACCCAACTACTAATCCGGCCCTCATTGGCTTATCTATGGGAGAGCGGACGGGATCCCGAGTTTTCCAATGGGTATGGTCGTATGTGGTGGTTTGGTGATGCAGAGTTGATGATATCGTGGTTTCGAGAGTTTGGTGATGCTGGGGTTGCGGCTCTGCCGTCCGTCTCAAGAACACACTCGGATAGCTTTAGGAATCACTGCAACTCTTATACTGGTGTAAATGTTCTACATTCCAATGTCCCGGCTTTGTTTTCGGGTTTATGGTGTGGTGTTTTGGCGTTGTCAATTTGCCTCACATTTTCAGCCTCATTTGTTTCCCCGCCTTGGTTACCACATGATCTTGTCAACAGAGTATCGAACACATGTTATAGATAACACCTGAACTTTCAGTTTGCACACTCACAGAGTCCTTCTCTTGTTCAATGACAATCCTTTTTAATTTCTAGCTGTTTGTGCCATACTGTAGGAAATCACAATTCGTAATGCATCTCGGAACCCGCCACTACTTGAACGGCATAGGGACGTGCAATCAATCGAAAACTACAATTTAAACCAATCCAAATCTTATATTATACAAATCCGATATCTTGCGGCTCTCTTTCAGTGTTCATATGGTACCCAGGTCATGTTCTACACTCCCGGTTTGCCATGACTATGGTCACAGTTACCCCTGGAGTTGCACGAAAATGAATTATGTTCACAGGATATTGCGACACTTATCGGCAGGGCTTTGAATCTGTTCGGTCCAAGTATTTACGTTGCCATTAAAACTTCAGGTGACGGCAACTGCAGATATGCCTATGGTTTTCGGAGCCCGTATGCACAAAGCGATAGGACGGTGGAGTTGTATAGATCTAGATCTCTCCCAACCACGTCGTTGCAGCGTCAAAGAATACTTGGTAGAGAACCTTGTGCAAGCCAGCATTCCATGACATTCTAATAAAAACACAGAAATATTGAACCACGGAAATAGGCTTATTCCGGAAGTATCAATAGCGAGCGTGTGGTCACGAGCTCCCCGCGCTTTCAGCTCGGGGGAGGAACGGGTCAAAAGCGCGGCCTGAGAGGAAAACATCTTTGCCGAGTTAAAGAGTAAACTGGCTGTTTGATGCTCAAGTTTGTTGCGGTCAACTTCACAGAGGCATGAAACTTTTGTCTATCTTTCCTTGTGATACATGCTGACACCTACACGGAACCAACAAGACAGCCCGAAACAAGCTTCACACGAGAGAGGTATTCTTCAATATGGTGTTTTCATACCATCAATATGGCGTCATTGAAAGATCTAATGCCTCTCTGTAGATGGTGTACTTCGCAACACAACTCAACTGACGCACGGGAAACTGATCAAGCCAGTACTCGAACATATTGACTTCCCCTAAAGGTGTATGAAAGTGATGTTCCAAGCGTTTGGGGACAATAGGCAGCTTGGACCAAATACCATGCGTAGGACAACGGCAAAGACGACTCACTCGGATATCTTTCTCCATAGGCATCCCCAATCACAGTCTTCGCCAACTCTCACGGGTCATTTAACCGCTCTAGACCAAGTTTCAATTCTCATCGCGCCGATGGAAAAGAATTGGGTACATCAGAGGGCGATGCGATCTAGTATCGAAGTGTAAAACCCGTACGCCTCAGTCTCGAGGAAGTGCCGAGGGTCTTGCGTCGTACATTCTGCAACATGGTGTGATATCTGTTGGATACTCTCGATAGTATGCGCAGTTGTGAAATTTAATATACTGTCTCGTCTCTGGAAGGTGGGCAAGCTGCATCCTCAACACGGGGCCTTGGCCACTTAAATATTTACGAATGCCGAGACCTGCGAAGGGGCTCATCATCTAGAGAAAAAGCTCTTGAGCCCTGCCTTTCTTTACTTACTTGTTTCAAGAAGCTGTATGCAAAAATTCGCGGATTACATCAAGAGGCGCCTGGAGTGACGGATGGGAATGTTACGTGACCAGTTAGGTAGAGGAGAGATAGACTTGTTCACCCGGGGAAGTAGCGTTTGCCCTGATGATGTTCAGTTCCTCGTTGACCGAACGCGACTTTGGATGGCCCTGAATTGCATGGATGGAGATGTGCATCCGGAAATTACCAATCTAAACCTGCCTTAGGTTTTCTAGCCGGCTTTTTGGGATTGAAAATTGAGAAATCTGCAAAGCTGAAAAACACGAAAGATTCAGACGTGACAGCGTCTTGCCAAGATGCAAAACAACCATCGAACAGGGAAGAGAACAGCTTCGCGGCTGCTTGCATGCTTCGTCCTTCAATTATCCAAGACTGGGTCGCCTCGGAAGACCGGACGGCTAGGTTCCCCACTCTCATTGGACCGGCGCCGATCCGGATGGAACCGTGAGGCCGAACCCCCGGGAGCTCCGGGATTTGGGAGTCCCCTGTCAGACCCCACCATAGCTCCGCCAGTGTACCTATTTCAACATTGAAAGATGCAGTATCGTGAATGTCTCACTACGGATATATATATATGCAGCATGATAAGCGACCCTCTCATCCCGAATACTATGCAATAAATGAGCGGACTGATCAATGCAGCAGCAGAAAGATATGACTGTGCTTGCCACTATCAACCGCAGATTCGAGGTCTCAAGTTCATAATGAACAGCATCCATAACAATGCCAAGTGACCCGGAAGTAGTTCTTACAGGACTCCATTCGCAATATCCCACAGAGGCGATGGTGGAAGCCGCATCAAATTCACCTTCGCTGGCACTTAAGACTAATGGACTATTCTAGGGAATATGCTTGAACGTGCCTGCACCGAGTTCAAAACAAATGTGTCGAGCACTCAGCAATTAGAATATGCCAGAGAGGCGATGATAAGTTGCATGTGAAGCAACCGCCAACAAGGGTGTGCATTACGCGCCTTCTGATTGGCTGTGGGTAAGGAGCTTCCAGGCCTAAAGTGCGAGGCTGCGATCTTTTCCTCATAGCCTTGCGGCGCCCAGTTTTACTTCCTACAACTCACCTGCCCGATCACCCATTAATTTCTTACGCAAAGAGACTGCGACTTGCGAGACGTCCCGCCGGATCTTTGCGACCGCTAGACTTACGAAATCGAACGACCGAAACCCGACCTACAAAGCAACACAAGGATCGAGGCCTCCGATCGACGTCATCCATCATGGCCGACTCCGATGGCGAGTACCATGACATGTCTGATGATGACTTGCAGGTGACCAACGGGAGAGGCGGCGATGCGAGAAAAGGTGGAAAGAAGGGAAAGAGCGGCAACTCAAAGGCGCGATGGGAGGAGGTCAAGCGAAGTTGGGAGCAAGTCACAGAGGGCGCCGACGGCAGTCTCGCGGTCGGGGCAAGTTTGGAGGCCGAGAAGAGGAGGAGGCTGCTAAGAGACACAACGCCACTACAGCGCGGCATTATCAGGCATCTGGTGCTGGTTCTAGACATGTCATTCGCCATGACCGAGAAGGACATGCTACCGAACCGCTATCGTGTAGCCTGGGCGTACGCGGCCGACTTCGTGAAGGAGTACTTTGAACAGAACCCAATCTCGCAGCTGGGCATCGTCGGCATGCGGGACGGCGTGGCGCTTCGAATCAGCGAGATGAGCGGCAATCCGACAGACCACCTGGAGAAGCTGAAGGAGTTCGAGGGCCAAGATCCGTCAGGCAACCCAAGTTTGCAGAATGCGCTCGAGATGTGTCGCGGTGCACTTTTGTACGTGACAACGCCCCTCGCCTGAGCTCTACAGACACATACTGACTTTGACCCGACAGTCACGCGCCCTCCCATGGCACACGAGAAGTCCTCATCGTGTTCGGCGCCCTCCTCTCCTCCGACCCGGGCGACATCCATACCACAATAGACTCCCTCATAGCCGATAAAATCCGCGTAACCATCGTCGGCCTCGCGGCGCAGGTCGCCATCTGCGGAGAGCTATGCACCCGCACCAACGCCGGCGACGACACGCAGTACAGCGTCTGCATGAACGATGCCCACTTCCGCGATCTCCTCCTCGCCGCCACGACCCCGCCCGTCACCCGGACGGCCGCCCAGAGCACCGCCTCCCTGCTCATGATGGGCTTCCCTTCTCGCACCCTCGCGCAGGGCGAGACGACAGCCGTATGCGCCTGCCATAACAAACCCGCACGCGAAGGCTACCTTTGCACGCGCTGCGCTACCCGCGTGTGTCGTCTGCCCATCGAGTGTCCCGCCTGTAGTTTGACACTCATCCTTTCCACCCATCTCGCGCGCTCATACCACCATCTCTTCCCGTTACGGAATTGGATTGAGGTCCCCTGGGCCGCAGCCGCCAAGTCAAAAGCATGCTACTCGTGCCTTACCAATTTCCTGGAACCGCCCAAGGCCTCCAAGAAGAAGGACAAGACTAAGAACCAAGATGGCGTGGCTACGACCACAGGGCCAGTCGCCCCGACCCCCGTGAAGGCTGCAGAGCTCAAGGGGGTCAGCGAAAGCGGACGGTATGCCTGCACGGTGTGCGATAATCACTTTTGCATTGACTGCGACGTCTACGCACATGAGGTCATTCATAACTGCCCTGGATGCCAAAGTGACACTCGTGGGGCAGCAATGGAGGCGATTAACGAGACGAATGGGACGCATGAGCATCAAACGAATGGAACGGCCATGGTGGTGGACTCATGACATTAACATATACATGGGAAACAGCATGTAGGATGGGGGATCCTCGAGGGGACGTGGAGTGCTTATGGTAGGGGAGACAGAGAGACAGAGCAGCGCTCTGGCCAGAGTTGGCCAACATTCGGCAGTTTGCATTTGGACAAACGGATGGCAGCATCAACGGAGCACAGGATTGGGAGAAAAGAGGATATCGGCGCAAGGGGTCCGGCCATGGACCATGTTTATAAATATACCTATGGTACCCCCTGCAGAACCCCCTCAAGATGAAGTTGGCTGGCCGAGAGATGAACATCATAGCCCCACGTCTGCTGCAGTCACGAGTGCTGATATGAATAAAAGTGACACTGAAATGGGGTTTAACTTGATTTAACTAGCTTTTTCTGCTTTAGAGGTTTCCACGCTCGGCCTGCTCGCGCTCGATAGCCTCGAACAAGCTCTTGAAGTTACCGGCACCGAAACCCTCAAAGTGGTTGCGCTGGATAATCTCAATAAAGACAGTGGGACGGTCCATGAGCGGCTTAGTGAAGAGCTGAAGCAAGTATCCCTGCTCATCGTAGTCGATGAGAATGTTGAGCGCCTCAATGGTGGCGAGGTCCTCCTTGAGCTCCCAGTTGCGCTTCTCCGTCTTGAGGCGGTGGCGCATGGTGTCGTAGTAGGTCGAGGGGACGTTGATGAACTCGACACCGCGGGCGCGCATGGCCGACACGGTGGTGATGATGTCCTGTGTCAGGAGGGCAATGTGCTGGACGCCGGCGCCCGAGTTGAAGACGACGTACTCCTCGATCTGGGACTTCTTCTTGCCGGGCGCGGGCTCGTTAATGGGCATCTTGACCATGTTGTTGGCCGAGGCCATGACAATGGAGTTGAGGGCCGAGAACTCTGTGCAGATTTGCGAGTCGTCGACAGACCAGAAGCGGTGGAAGGACAGGCACTGCTCGTAAAAGGCGCAAGCCGACACCATTTCATTCCAAGACTGGTTGCCGACGCAGTGGTCGATCCGGGCCAGGGGCACGTTGGGGAGCGTGACGGTGGCCGTAGTGGGCTTTGCGGCGCGGAAGCCCGGGAGGAAAGGGCCCGAGTATCCGTTGCGGGAGATGAGCGTGTGTGTGGTGTCGCCGTAGGTGCGGATGACGGCGGTCAGGACGTTGCCGTGCTCCTTGTCCTTGAGGACGGTGGGAGGCTGAACGGCATCGGCGCCCTCCGAGACGGCCTTGTTGTATACGCCCTCGACATTGTCGACCTCAAAGGCGACATCCTTTACGGCGTCGCCGTGCTTCTCGAGGTGAGCGTGAATCTCGCGCAGGAGCTCTCGCTCCGCGTCTGAGATGGGCTCATCCTCGGGGAGGTGCGCCAGGGATCGCACCGGGGAGGTGAAGACGAAACGGACGTCATTGTTGGCGACGGCGTATGAGGCGATATACCTGCTGCCCGTTTCGAGGCCCTTGTATGCTACGGTTTTGAATCCGAAGAGAGTAGTGTAGTAAGCAGCGGCCTGCTTGGCGTTGCCAACCCACCAGGTTACGTGATCGTAGCCCTGGAAGTTGGGCGGCGGATGCTGTACTGCGAGTCCATCGCCGAGATCTGTTGATGCCGGGTAGGCGGCTTGCTGTGGCGGGGAGTCTGTGATAGCAGAAGGGGACATTGACACTCAGAAGTTTTCGTGGGTGACAGGACTAGGGTCAAGGAGGTATGGGCGTGTATAAGTGCGTTGGGATTCTCTGATAAGAGGCAAACAGAGTTGATGGTTAATCTAGTGAGATTGTAGACGTTGCTCGTTGAGGAAAAGGGGGGGGAATTGTCTGTGTTATGTACGTCGTACCGTCCATTCTATATGTACCAAGAAACTGACACTGTTTTATCAGATATGAACCTTATTCAACGACGGACTTCCGCCTTTGGAGGACAAGGACTTGAGTAATCCTGCATTCCACGCCCGCAGATTGGTGGCTCCCCGTCGCCGCATCTAACGCTTGCCACTGGCTGACCTTCCCTCCCGGGCGGGGGTGGTCTCTAGATCCTGCCTCTGTCCACAGTCCTTGCGCATAGGCGATTCGTGACGGGACGGGCGCCATCCTGTAATGGCTTCGATACCTGGCAGTAGCGTCCCGAAGTAGAAGGAGAGGTTGGCAGCGGTAAAGCGTAGAGCCGGCGGTACAGCGTTGAGGTGAGATGCCAATCGCAAGCGGAAAGGCGCCGGCCGAGTGTGATGGCCGCGGTGAGCCGCGATAAGCCGCCGCTGGCCGGCCCATGTGCGGCGCGGCTTTGACGGGTTCCCCACCATGCTTCGGATGCTCCAGGCTATGCCCGCCATCCCGCGCAGTACCTCCAAGATCCAACCTGGGATACAAAGAACAGGAGGGCACAGGCGACTAAGCCGCTGTTTCCGTTCATCCTGGGGAACGTCTGGGCTCTCTGCTTGTGGGATGGGTGGGGTACCCACCATGACAGCATGTGCCTTATCTCATCGCCTCTGAAACCCTTTCGTAGCCGTCGCAGTGCGGAATGTAAGCATCTGCTGCTCGGCCCCCCGCTGGAGCCGCTCGGAAAGTGTTGCGTCTGATAAAGGTTGCCGTGCTGCCAGCCAGTCCTGGCGGGGGAAGTCACTTTTGAGATCGGAAAAACGTGCGGTCGGTCAATCGTCACGTATCGAAAAAAGTTCGATTGATCTCGAATCTGTTCCTTCGACAAAGAACATCAGTATTCTTCCCAAAACCGTTCAATCCCCAACCCAACACTGCAAGATGGCTTCCGTGGACCTGACTCGACGAGACGTAAACGTACTTGACAAGATCAAGGACCCCGAATCCGACCCCTCGGCGAACGTCCTCCTCGACTCATCCCTGCCCCGGGATCCTCACATCGCTGATGCCGCCGTCTACGAGCGAGTGATACAGAAGGAGCGCGAGATTATTCTATCCATGCAACAGCTCGAACTTCAATTGGCAGGACTGCGGCCGAGAACTGTATCTGAACCGGTGCAAGAGTACAAAGGACTTCTCTCGAAGCTGGACGACTTCATCGAAGAGTATCCCAACTATGCCAGCGCGAGGAACAACCGCGTACAGGCGCTGAGGCGGCTGT